>NW_024582541.1:149029-156060 GCF_018398535.1 Haplochromis burtoni
GGGGCTGAATAACTACGCACACCCCACTTTTTAGTTATTTAAGTGTAAAAAATGTTTGGAATCATGTATGATTTTCGTTCCACTTCTCACGTGTACACCACTTTGTGTTGGTCTTTCACGTGGAATTCCAAAAAATTGATTCATGTTTGTGGCTGTAATGTGACGAAATGTGGGAAAGTTCAAGGGGGTAGAATACTTTTGCAAGCCACTGTACACATTTTCTACTAATGTGAGGACTCAAAGTGCTTTCCTTACTACAAGCCTCACTCACACACATCTATACAAGTATTTTTTTTAAAAAAAAATGTCTAAACACTTTAAACGCAACACTCACACACCCGCACTCCAGTGGATCCATCTGGATAAATTCAGGGTTCAGCTTCTTGCCCAAGAACACTTTGACATGCAGGTTACTGTGTATCAAACCACTGACCGCGGTGCTGTTTTCACATGTCTGTATTTGTTTTTGTTTATTCTTATTGTATTTGCCGAAAGAGAACGAAACTCACAAACATGATCTGTGTGCCTGATTTAGGATCTAGGATGAAGCCACCCGTGGTGTAACTAAGGTATTTAATGTTTTGGGGGCACATAATTATATAAAAACACTAATTATGGATTTAAGAATGGGCTCATGGTTATATAAAAATCTACTAAGAGTCAAATTCAGTGTAGATCATAATTTATTGTTGACAACCGCTTCAGATTGTTTTGGGCTTCTGCAGAGCGGCATTCCAGAGACCGTTTATGAACCACTGATTTATGGCTTTTTGTCCACTCCAGTCAGAGAGTTAAAAGTGTGTTGAAAGCATTTGTGATCTCATTGTATTTTCTAATGAATAATGATGGCATAAGGAGATTTTACCAGATTCCTCTTTCAGATTGCTTCACAACAAAACTTTTAAGACAGCTGACGTTATCCCCCTCAAAGCATATAAATGAGGTGCTCCTGGGGAGCAATAACTAATCTTCAGTTGGTTGACTGTGTCAGTTCATGTACACTCTCAAATCTAAAGTGATAAAGATTTAAGCTACAAGTGGAGCATTACTTTGCAGGGTAAGTGCTATTCCCAAACACTTTTGACTTTTATGCCTGAGCTTAATTTGTTCATTTTTGCTTAATGTCACTGAATTTATAAGAGACTAAAAATGTTTTTTATAGATCTATGCAGAAAAAGGCAAAGGGAAAATAAATGCTTCAATGGCGGATTGTCACGAAGGCCATCTTCCTCTGTTTAAACTAGCCATGCTGAGTAAATAATAACAGTGCAGTTGTTTCCAACTGGTATTGTAATTGTTGTGTGAAAAACATGTGTCTCCAAAACAAAATTTTGGGGGTGAATGATATCAACTCATAAATGATGACCTTCTTTAATAAATATGAATGTCATACTATCAGCTCTGGGAGACATATTAGGGAGTAAAATGCTAATAATAGCATGCAAAGGCATTAATTTCACCCTCCGATCACTCAGCAATTACCCATTAGGAGTAAACTTAGACTGGGGCAGCTTGCTTACCAAGCTTACCTTACCATATTGACAGCATCACACATTTGCTGCACGTTTCAGCTACCATGATGTAAATATCTTACTCCACCACAACCCAAAGACCCAAATGCTCTTTCAGCATTCACATTATTGGTATGCAGAGCTTTGCAATAATTTATGTGTGATCAGTGTGATCACAGTTTCTAAGTAAAAGTACACAGAAAAAAAAAAACAGAAAACAAAGTAAATATTTTTAATCAATTACATATGGATGTTGCAAATGGTAGTGTTTAGGCTAAGTGCCACTGAGATTGAACCAGTCATGTAGCATGAGGGGCAGGAGTGAAAATACAAAACACACACACTAAAATCACAGCTGTCTTGCAACTTTGAGAAAACCCCCACAAAAGTTATATACATGACATGCCTTTATACGTGACACAAGGCTCTGGATTTTTTTATTGACGAAATCTGTGTTTTGAGATCTTTGGGCAGCTTTGCTGTGGGCCCTGAATCCATGACCAATGATGCTGGTGTGAGTAACAGCAGCTAAAGCTTGAACACAGAGCTTTGACAAATGTCTTCTTGAGAGTAATTGTGTTGTCTCCTCTTCATCTCCAGCTGTCTTACTATGGAGTCATCTCAATTGGAACTCCACCTCAGTCCTTTAAAGTCATCTTTGACACTGGCTCATCTAACCTGTGGGTTCCCTCCATCTACTGCAACAGTGCAGCCTGCAGTATGTAAATCTATGATTACATAATATATTTCCACATGAAGACAAAAAACTGATTGTAAAAACCTTAGAGTCCCTGCATTTTCAGGTTGGAGAATGTCCTGACTGTTGTTGGTGCCGGTGTGGGAGCTAACTGAACCTCATGCTTTATTAATCTAATAAAATTATATTGGTAGTTGTAAATGACCACGGCAGACCCGGGTGCATGTTCATGCTTTGCAGCATACTTTATTAACACTTTTACGGTTGCTGTACATCCACACCCAGAGCTGCAGCTCTCCCGCTGCCAGCTCAACATAACAACAACAACCCCAACCACAGGACCCAGTATAATATTTAAGTTGGCGGGGCATGATTGCAGATGCCCTGCACGGCACCGCAGGCCACAGTAGTCAATCTAAATTTTATTTCTAATAAATGTACTCGGATTGAATCAATTATGTAGAACATGAGCAGAGAAAAAAAAAAGGAGAATTTTTAAAGTTAGCTCGAATCTTTATTGCCTACATTGTAGAGAATGACTTTGCCTCCACACCTAAACAGAATGTCTACACTCAGGTTTAATGTGGGAATCAGCTGATAAATGTAATTGCTCAGCGTGGGGAAAAGAATCATAACTCAGCTCTAGTAGAGATGTAAATCCAGTTGATTTTCTGTGATCAGCTGACTTGCTGCTGCTCTGAGGTTTACTGCTCTTTGTGGAGTCATACAACTGAATTCATCAATATATAAGCAGATGTTTCATGAGTTGTCCTGGCTGATCTCCATCACCTGCACTGATAGTATCTGTCTTTGTACTACACACAGTATAAAGTGGAATTCAGTGAATAAATCTAAGAATCATTAGCTTAAATTCAAATTAATCTCTTCTACTCTTAATGTAATCTAACTCTGAACATGAACATGACAGCCACTGTGCACCGGTCCAAAGCATTGCTCTTTACGATAAATTCCTCACAGTATAGCAAGCAAAGCTGTAGAGTTTTTTTAATGCAACCTTTAAATAGCACAAAGTTAGTATACCTCAGTGTGAGGTCAATTTGAAAAATCATAATTTCACAAAATACAGATCAAATATCGGATTTAAAAATGCCACTGAGCAGTTCTTACTTCTTAATATAACCTTTCTTCTTCCTCTTGTGTCCAATCTTTTTACACCTTTCTCCGTCTCTCAGTGAAGTTAGCTCTTGTTCTCTTCTCTCCCTTGGCAATACAACAGCTATATCTTTAGCTAGCAGACACAAAAAAGTGGTAAAAGTGGTAAAAAGTGGATGGATAAATGGATGGATTTACCACTGAGATCGTAGGTAATACAAGGTACAGAATTTAACCATTAACCGTACTGTGTTTTTAGACAACCACGCCAAGTTTGACCCTCGTGGGAGCAGCACATACAGACAAAACGGCAGACCTCTCAGTATCACATATGGCACTGGCAGCATGACTGGCATCTTGGGATATGACACTGTGACGGTGAGAATTTCAAAACAAGCAGAAAAAAAAAAAAAAGAGAGAGATGGGTCTATGCGCCTTGGCGCTGGGGAATGTGCGAAACGCTTAGAGGCTTACACATCAGAGGCGGAGCCAGACATTTGAAACACCCGGGGCTTAGCCCTAAAGGGTAGTATGCATGTGGTTTTTTTTTTTTTGGGGGGGGGGTTAGAAATGACTGAAAGATTAATAGGCTCTGTTTTGAGTTTTGTTCAAAAAAGAATGACTTCATATAGGGAAAAATATATATCACACATGCAGGACACCTTAAACTAGTTTTTTAATTAAGCAGCAAGGCAGAACAAAGTCGGGGCTGTATCAAGACACAGGGACTAAACCCCAATTCAACCAGACCCAGAACTGATCCGGAATTAAAACAGGACTACAACAGTTCAAACTCATCACTACTTAGGATTTAACCAAGACAGAACCAGAATCAGAACTAGATGATAGTACACTAAAAATCATCATAGACCTGCACTACACTTATTTTTTTAATTCTACCAAAGTACAATATTTAGATTGAGAAAAGTTTAATATAATTATTTAGCCTTGTTGTGCAAACAAGCCTAATAAATGTTCAAGCTTAATAAATGTAGAATTTGAAAAATAGCAAACCTAAAAAGAAACACTAGGTACGAGATACATGAGGACCTGTGGTGATACTTTTGGTAAAAACCATTTGACTAACATGTCTGTCTCACCTGCTCTTGTTCATCTCTGTTCTGTCCTCATTCTCCTCTCTCCTCTCTGTTCTCTCTCTCCTCTCTGTTCCTCTCTCTCTTGTTCCTCTCTCTCTCTCTTTCTCTCCTGTTCCTCTCTCTCTCTCTGTTCCTCTCTCCCTCTCTGCCTCCTTCCCGTTCCTCTCTCCCTCTTTCTCTTCTCTTTCTTTCGTTCTCTCTTCCCTCTGTCTCCTCGTTTCTTTCTTACTCCTTCTCCTCCCCTTTCTGACAATCATCAAATATACAGTTGAAACCAGATATTTACTACTCTTCAGATCAAAACACAAACACTTTTTTAATTGTAACATCAAATCAGACTAAATGTTTATTTTTTTAGATTGATAAATATAAAAAACATATTTGTTAACTTTAAGAGTAAAGAGAGAAACTATCTGTATTTCTTAATTGCAAATGGCACCAAATTGTATTCAAAATTGAGCCACACTTATGGAGCTCCACAGTTCTTTTCCTGGTGTTTTGGTTGACATCTCTTGATTTTCCCATGTCAAAGAAACAGGCTCTGTGTTTTGCCTTATATGCATCCACAGCTGTGCCACCAATTTACTCACATGGACTCTACTAACCTATCAGAAGCTTCTTCAGCTCAGAATGGAATCGTCTGGAGTTTTCTTATTAATTAACAATAAACTTAGTGTACATGTACTCCTAAATTTGATGAAAGTGATAAAAAATAGACAGCTCTGTCTCTCTTTATTCTGACATTTAACTAATTCAAAAGATATTTCAATATTTATCTAAAACAAAAGTTTACTCTAAATTGATGTTGTACAGTAAAAATGTTTTCTCCCTAAAGTGTATGTAAATATCTGGTTACAAATGTGAATATCCTGCTGTGTACTGAAATCCCTCTTGTTTTGCATAGAAATATACTGAACAACATACAAAGCATAATATATAAAATAACATTTACCTGAGTTTTTTCTTTGAAAGAAGCCTCTAATGTCCATTCTTATATTTCAGTACATAACTGAAACCGATTTAGTCGGGGAGGGTAAGAACTGAAAATATGAAATAAACACACGTAAGCTAAGACTCTCTAAAAAAATAGCATTTGTTCGGCTTTTCATTTCGCCATTTGTTGATTCACTTGAAGAGCAAGTAACGTAATATGGTCAAGTGATCAGTTTGATATCAATCTTTCGTGATCACCGTCATATTTACATTATTTGTACGGTACGAATGATTTGCTTTGGTACCTGGTCAAACTTAAGCTCTCCTTAGTATGGCTGGCTCCGTTTCTCCAACAGCGCACACAGGAGCAGCTGCCCCGCCCCCTCGCTCAGTCGCTTAGTGCCTGAGCTCGGATCATACCAATATCAGGGGGGATTCACGCACAGTCGTAAATTCCCACAGTGTGCACTATGTGCTTCGAATATTGTGTGTACTTTTTGTTTTATACAGTTGTCAGCCAGGCATCTAACTATGAAAAAATTACACTCCAAAATACCCCGGGCTTCTGACAAAACAACCCGGGCTTAAGCCCAGTAAGCCACCCCCACGCTCCGCCCCTAGGGGGCATCCTTGTCAGATGCCCGAACCACCTCAGCTGGCTCCTTTCAGATGTGGAGCAGCAGCTGCTCTACTCTGAGCCCCTCCCGGATGGCCGAACTTCTCACCCTATCTCTAAGGGAGAGGCCAGCCACCCTTCGGAGGAAGCTCATTTCTGCCGCTTGTATCCGCGATCTCGTTCTTTCGGTCACTACCCACAGCTCGTGGCCATAGGTGAGGGTAGGGACGTAAATCGACCGGTAAATTGAGAGCTTCGCTTTTACACTCAGCTCCCTCTTCACCACGACGGACCGGTGCAGCGTCCTGCATTACTGCAGCTGCAGCCCCAATCCGTCTGTCGATCTCCGGCTCCCTTCTCCCATCACTCGCGAACAAGACCCCGAGATACTTGAACTCCTCCACTTGGGGCAGGAACTCATCCCCGACCCGGAGTGGGCACTCCACCCTTCACCAAGGAGTTGTTTAACTGCCTCAGTGACCTCGCCCCCGGAAATTGGCGGGTCATTCCCCTCATCCCCAGACTCTGCTTCCTCCTCGGAAGACGTGTCAGTGGGATTAAGGAGGTCCTCGAAGTATTCCTTCCACCGCCTGACAATTTTCTCAGTCGACGTCAGCAGCGCTCCGCCAGCACTATACACAGTGCAGGTAGAGCACCGCTTTCCCCTCCTGAGACGTCTGACGGTTTGCCAGAATCTCTTCGAGGCAGTCCGAAAGTCTTTTTCCATGGCCTCTCCGAACTCCTCCCACACCCGAGTTTTTGCTTCAGCCACTGCCCGAGCCGCATTCCGCTTGGCCTGTCGATACCTGTCGGCTGCCTCCGGAGTCCCACAGGCTAACCAAGCCCGATAGGCCTCCTTCTTCAGCCTGGTGGCTCCCTTCACCTCTGGTGTCCACCATTTGGTTCGGGGATTACCACCACGGCAGGCACCAACCACCTTGCGGCCACAGCTCAATGCAGCAGCTTCGGCAATGGAGACGCTGAACATGGTCCATTCGGACTCAATGTCCCCAGTCTCCCTCGGAATGCTGTTGAAAAAAACAAAACTATCATAATCCCTACAA
>NW_024582541.1:163417-194749 GCF_018398535.1 Haplochromis burtoni
AATTAAAACTACAGTTGCCTAAGAGGTAATACTACAAAATGTCATTATAATATAAAAAGCAAAAGAATGGAATATGAATGAAAATTAATGCATGCAATAGAAATACTCAAGTTGCAAGTACCTTATACAGTACTTAAGTTGTTTTCAATACTGGCTTCATCCTTTTGTTTGAGCCAAACTGAGGCCCCCTTCATGCAGAACATGCAGGCTGACGGTATATTTGGTCTGGCCTACCCAAGCCTGTCTCTCTCCAGTGCAACACCTGTGTTCGACAACATGATGAATGGGGGCTTGATCAACCTGAACCTCTTCTCCGTGTATCTGAGCTCGTAAGTACTATGCAGCATTCTACCTGACTCTAGAAATTATCTATAGATGCCTCATATATCAATTAGTATTTAGGCAGAAACTGATTCCTAGTTTCCCCACTGGTTAAACTCTTTTGTAGTAACAATCAGCGAGGCAGTGCAGTGACCTTTGGTGGTGTTGATACCAATCACTACTCTGGTTCCATCACCTGGATTCCTCTCTCCAAGGAACTGTACTGTCAGATCACAGTTGACAGGTAAAACCAAAAGTTACAGCCCTGTATTGATTTCAGAATCATTATAGAGCTATATTGGCAAAAAACTTTCTTCCCTGATGCATACTGTGTTGTCCATTACAGTGTTTCTGGTAATGGTCAGGCTGTAGCTTGCAATGACGGCTGTCAGGCTATTGTGGACACTGGAACCTCTATGATTGTTGGACCTCAGAGCGACATTGACAACATCAATGCCTGGCTGGGAGCAAGTAGCCAGAATGGAGAGGTCAGTGGTCTGTAAAACTCATAATCATCATATGTTTAAGCTCGTTTTCAGGCTATCCGTGTTTCCTGTTGTTTGTATAGTTGGTTAACTTAGCAGGCTGCTGTCAACTTTTGCATGTAGACATGAATTATGTGAATCTTCTTGTCTGACACACTGCAGTATTATTTCCAACAAATAGGAAACTTTACATTACTTAAAACCAGGTTATTTTCTATTCCTTTCTTGCATCACTGCCTTTTCTACTAGTACATTGTCAACTGCAGCAACATTGGCCAAATGCCTGATGTGACCTTCAACATCAATGGAAACCAGTTCACTCTGCCAGCCTCTGCCTATGTCTATCAGGTAAGCATTCTTTCCTAATTTAATTTGTATTTTCTGACTTCTTTACAAAAAGAGAAGCAGATTTCTGAAATTTGAAATTCTCCTGTTACATCTCTGTCCTAGGTTCAGTATAGTAGCTGTATCACAGGCTTCGGTGCTACAGGTGGCAACATGTGGACCCTGGGTGATGTCTTCCTCAAACAGTATTATTCAATCTACAAAAGAGGCCAGAATATGTTGGGTCTGGCCAAGGCTAGATAATCAACCTGAAGTCAAGTCCTTGAAAAACCTATAAATTTTTGTGTTATAGTCGGCTTTGCAACATCAAAAGTCTAATAAAAAAAAGTTAAATAAATATTTTGTTTCTGTTTTGTGGTCATTGTTCATATAGAACAAAGCATTTCAAATCTGTCTTTTATAGGCTGCTAACACCTCATCTAAAATGCTGGCCAAATAGTAACCCCTCTATGCAAAACTTACATTTAACAGAATAACTTTATCTTAACTTGATTACTCCATAAACAGTGTTTATAGGGCTCCGGTGTATCTCTCCTCCAACCTGTTTCCTTTACAATAAATCTGTAGCCTACAACACAATACATTACACAAAACAGTAACTACTTTGCCCATATGTACCAATCTGATAGCTGTGGATGCTAAAAACATGATCTACCGGTAGCACAAGTTAAGGTGAGTCATGTCAACAGTAGGCTAGACTACTCGTCAAACCAGATGGCTTAAGAATGTCGCAGAGAACAATCTGTGCACAGACAAGAGTAAGGATGTGATTTATTACGTATGAGTTCACTTTGTAATTTACAAGAGTGGAAATTAATGTTTGAATACATTTTAAGAATGGCCTCCTCCTCAGTGGTTTAACCCTGTTGACAGCTAGTTTCTCTTTTTAAGAACAGAGGTGGCCATCAGTGAGCAACGGTACGGCTTCATGCCTAGAATGAGCACTACAGATGTGATGTTAGCTTTGAGAGTGTTGATGGAGAAGTATAGAGAAGGTCAGGAGGAGTTGCACTAAGTCTTTTGTTATTCAGGGAAAGCATATGATAGGGTGTCAACGGCAAAACTGTGGTATTGCACGAGAAAGTCAGGAGTGGCAGAGAAGCACTATATGTGAGGGTGGCATAAGACTTTCAGTGTTAACAAGACAGTGATCTCGGTCAGAGAGAGATGGATTTAAGGCGGTGTGGGACAACATCAGGGATCTGCTCTGAGCCTTTACAGTAGCAACAGGTTGACTGATGAAATCAGGCAGAAGTCTCTGTAAACTATACTGTTTGCAGACGGCATTATGAAAATCATAATGCTAAGCCTGGAGAGATGGAGGCATGCTCTGGTGAAAAGAGGAATGAAAGTCAATAGAAGCAAGACAGAACATGTGTGTGAATGAGAGGGAGGCAGAAGCTTCAAGGAGTAGCTCTCTGAAGCTAAAGAAAAAACAGTGCCACTTCTCCAAGAAATAGTTTAGGTAAGACTAGGTTTTCTCTCTAATATAGTTTTTCTTAGCAGTGTTCAGCAAATATTTAGACATATATAGATCAAATTAATGGCAATAACAGGCCATTTGCCTGCCTGTCTAGCTAAAATAATTCAGATATTCTCATAAAGATCAATAAACAGCCTGCTGAGACAACAAGTGCCAAGCAGCTCTACTGAAATAATTTGCCTACATGATTTCAAAAAACAGAAAAGGATTATTACATTTAATAATGTGTGAATGCTGTTTCAATATTTTTGTCCTTGCTGTAGTCTAGCTAAACAAAAATCTCTCCGATTTGGACATAACATTGGGCGGCATTTGTCAAACTGACAGGAAAACCAAAGGAGACAGAGTACTGATTTGTATTAAAGATTCTTTTCAGGCTTCCTTCGTCACTTCAGTACGGAGCCCCCCAGGGGACATGGGAGAAAAAAAAATTAGGGAGGAAAAAAAAAAATTAGGGAGGAAAAAAAAAAATAAAATAAGACGGACTTTTGCGAGATCTCGCAAAAGTATTGCGAGCGCTCGCAAAAGTATTGCGAGATCTCGCAAAAGTATTGCGAGCGCTCGCAAAAGTATTGCGAGATCTCGCAATAAGTATTGCGAGCGCTCGCAAAAGTATTGCGAGATCTCGCAAAAGTTTTAGCCGCATTCTTCGGAGGCCGCCAGCTCGAAGCCGACCGGGAGGTCGAGGCACGATGTGCCGGGAAAGCGGTGTTCCTCCCGGCTGTAGTAGGTCTCGACTTCCCGTTAGCTTCGAGCTAGTGGCCGCCAGCTCGAAGCCGACCGGGAGGTCGAGGCACGATGTGCCGGGAAAGCGGTGTTCCTCCCGGCTGTAGTAGGTCTCGACCTCCCGTTAGCTTCGAGCTAGTGGGTGTCAGATCTCCAAAAACCTCGGAGCTCTTTTGCAAATATGTGATGTCTTGTAAACCGAGCAGGTATCTGACGTTTACACAACTACATTCACGCCTCAAAATATCTTAAAAGTGTATTTTGTGACCCAGAAAGAGTAATATTACAACTAAGTAGCTGCCGCCATTGTTGGGAGATACTTTTGCGAGATCTCGCAATACTTTTGCGAGCGCTCGCAATACTTTTGCGAGATCTCGCAAAAGTCCGTCTTAATTTTTTTTCCTCCCTAATTTTTTTTTTTTTCCTCCCCAATTTTTTTTTCTCCCATGTCCCCTGGGGGGCTCCGTACTTCAGCATGTCTATCAAAAAAAATTTAAATATTGTTACTGATGTCTGTCCTGCAGGTAATGATCTCTTTTCTGAACAGTTTGTAATGGTACACTTGATAAATATGTACCCTGCAAACCTTTTTAGTACAAAAAAGTGTTTCAGCCCTTGGTTTTTTTCTCAATAATTTCCAGAGATCTTATTGCTAGAGACATCGGTTAAACTTATCAACGAACTCATCAAACAAGTGCCTTAGTTTACTTTTTTGAGTGCAGACTGAAATCCACTACTGAAGTCCGCACTAATATCAGAATTAAAAGTGTATTGAAAGCCTTTGTTTTTTTCCTAATGAATACTGAGGGTATGAGGAAGCTTCATTGGGGCGTTCTATCTTGTTGATCAAACATTCCTTGTTTTGATTGCATCCTTGCAAAACCGGTAAGACAGCTGACGTTTTAACTCTTACAACATAACAATGAAGTCCTTCTGAGGAGCAGTGACAAAGCTAAGCCTCTGATTGTCTGACTGTGTCAGTTTGTGTACACTGTCAAATCTGAAGGAATAACGAAGTAAACTAGAGCTGGTGCATGACTTTGGCAGGGTAAGTGTTAATTCTTAAAACTTGTGACCTTTATGTTTGTGCTTAATGTGTTCACTGTTGCCTAGAACCACTGAATTTCTAAGAGACTCTCCTGTAAGTTTAAAAATGTTTTGTGTAGATGTCTGCAAAGAAAGGGAATATAAAGATCGCGAACTACACTGACTGGATGTCACAACTACCATCTGAACTTTGGACAATTCCTCTCTTCAAACTAGCCATACCAGGTAAATGTATACAGTGCAACTGTGTCCAACATCAAACACAGCATGTACAGTGTGTCAAATCGGACCATTTTGTTAACAGAAATACTTTTCTGCAATCTACACTGCAGATTTTTTGGGGCACCTCCAATAGCATTTAGTGGTAGCATTTATTCAGTCAGAATTCAAACAAACAAAATGAATGAAAAAGGTTGTGGTTTCTGCTGCATTTGTTAATTAATTTGTTAATTCTTTGCAAGAAATACAGTAGTTGTACTTGGCTAGTGCGGAGACTGTACCCAAATGGCAGTGTTGTGGAAATGACAGTCTTCACTAGTGGGGATAGTTACAAAGCTTTCTTCGTTATGAATTAGCGTTACATGTTTCTATTGAACATTTGAAGATAAAAAAAAACAGAAACTCTTGTAGAGGACATAAAGTCAGAGATAGAAACGACAAGGAGCAGGTGCATCTAGTACAGGTAGAGCTGCCGCAAAACCCCACAGAGCTCAGCAGCCAGCGCAACAAATTTTGGATCCTTGGCTTTTAGTTAGCAGCTAGCATTAGCAGCACATGCTGCATCCAGTGTGAAAGGACCTTTAATTAACCTTTAACCTTTAAAGTAATAATGATATTTCTAACCACTGATATACCTCAACTTTATCCTTTCAACAGCTACTGAAATTTAGGGGACCTAGTTTCTATCGGATATTTATATAGAGATCTTCCAGCTTCAAACTGTATTACCCTTCAAGGACCTGCAGTTCAAAAAAGCGCCCCTCCACAGCCAAACCCATCTGTTCTCTGATTGGATTGTTAAATTTGTGATTGACATGACAATGACCAATCAGATGAAAGGAAGAAAAATAGGGTCAAAATTTGTACTAGTAACTTGAAACTTGAGTGCAGAGTTTCACTTGTATTTTTTGGCTAAGTCCACACACAAATGTTTTTATGCACACACAAATTCTTTTTACACATACAAATCCTGATTTACAAGTACAAAATATTTATGACCATAATTTGAGCCCATACACATTACATTTAAAAGAGGACTATAGAGCTACATGAGAAAAAAAATCCCATAAATACACCATAAAAAAACAACAACTCCCAAATCTGTACAGCATTTTAAAACAACATTGGTAAGGCATTTGTGTGTTTCATTCGTAGGAAGCCATGACTCTGTGAGTTATGATTTGGATGCCAGCTCTGCTATTATAGAGCCTGACAATCTAAAACGATTCAGCTGGATTTATTGCTTACGCAGAATAGTACGAACATGGGGAATGACCCAGGTAAGGGGAGTTTCTGACCTGCCGCTATCATATTTATAGGTGAACGTAACAAACAGAAAATGGAATGTTTGACTGATGTTGGTTTTTATCACAGGAATACAACATCACAATGCAACTGGAAGCAGGAGTTCGCTACTTTGACTTGAGGATCGCTCGCAAACGTAATGACCACCATCCCACTAGGCTTTACTTTTACCATGGGCTGTACACAAGCACTGATGTTGAGGTAATAATAAGCATATCATGTAAAAGTACAAGACTCCTGTCTGTATGTATATGTATCAGGAGTTTCCCTGCTGTGGACAGAAAAAAAATATCTAATTTTTTTGATATAAAAATAACTGAACTTTTAGCAGATTTTTTTTTTTAACTCAAGAAGACCTTTACTAAGCTTTAGGCAAGACCTGTTTTAAAACTAGTTCAAGTTTTAAAATATGACCAAAGGTAAACACAGGTGTTACTGATTTCCTTTATGAAGTGTCTGTTCTATTTTGGTAATTAGCCTTAGTTAATGTGATTTATAACACATGTGCTCACTTACTGTGTCATGAAGGAACCCTATAAAGAAGATTTCTTTATCTAATGCCAGCTAATTTTCCCATTGAGTTCAGACTGTTCTCAGGGAAATACATGCCTGGACAGTGGCCCATCCAAAAGAAGTCATCATCCTGGCTTTTTCAAACTTCAATGGTTTTGAGAAAAACATTAAAGATAAACTTCACAACCATCTTATCGGCTTCATTAAGACCATGTTTGGAAGCAAACTCGTCCCCCCGGTAGTGTACAGTTTTTCTTCTTTTTTAAAAAATGTATTCATTTATTCTTAGATCAGTAGGTCAAATAAGTCTCATTATTGAAGTACTTACTGTAACCTTTGCTTATAGTTTCAAAATAAGATATTCATTATCTTACAACAGGGCATCCCCACACTGCAGAACTGCTGGGACCAAGGCAAAAATGTCATAGTTTCATATGACTATCCAGCAAACTACCATCCTGAAATGTGGAAAAAAATAACTTATTACTACGCCAATAGCATGGACCGTGCACAAGTTAAATCAAAAATATCTGAAGCCTTGGGAAAGGAAAAGACTTCCAATTGTGAGTTTTCTCAACTACGCCATGTTATAAGTTATAGACAGCAAGACATTCATCTTTGGTGATCAAAAAACAATATTACTTGGGATGTAAATATCCAAAATAACATCTATTCAGTGAGAAAAAAGTTTTAAACAGCCAGGTTATACGCGATATAATTTGAGATAATTACTAAGCTTTAACTTGTTCCCCACAGATTTCTTTGTATGTGGTTTGAACATGACTCTTCCAGCAGATCATAGGATACTCATCTACATCCTTCGTCTCTGCGACAGTTTCCCCAACGTTATTAGGAGGGGTCTGCCTAAGCTCCTGAAATGGCTGAAGCAGCAATCAGGTGTGAACATCGTTGCCTCAGACTTGGCAACTCGCAAGGACTTTGTGTCAACAGTTGTTGAGCTCAATTCTGCACTAATGAAACCATAACTGAAAAAGTATTGTATCTCTTTAGTTTGAATATGACGGTGTGTGTGTGTTTTATTCTTTAAACCATAGATAACTCATCGGTTCATTGAAAAGATATAAATATTGTACAGTTACTAGAGGCTTACCGGTAAATATTTTGCTTGTACATAAGTATTGTATTGCTTTTTTAAATAAACAATAAATTGTTTTTAAATTTTTATTTAATGTGTCAAATACAAAAACAAATACATTTTGTGTTGTATAAATTCAAGACTAATAACAATTAATAAAATAAAAAATGTGTAGAAAAATAAGCATATGAACAGGGTGTAATATTAAATTATAAGCCACATACACAAGGAGGTAGGAAAAAAGTGCAGATATATTTTATCTCACATATCCAATGCAATGCGAAGATGGTTTATAATATATTAGAATTTGTGTTTTATTTCCTTTAGGTAATGTAAAGATTTTATATTTAATTTAAATTCGTTTACGAAAATAACAAACTTGGGAGAAGACGTTACTGCACAGTTTGTCATTTTTATTTTGTATCACCATCAAATACATTATCTCCTGTGATCCCCACTCCTGCTTTGTTGTCGCGCCTCCATCTGTCAAGTGAGGGTATTGCAAAAAAAAAAGTGTTTAACTCATGCCTGGAAGTTTTGACTGCTGTCTCTTCACAAACTAGCTAACGTTAGCTTGCTAAAGTGACACACTTGGTGGATTAGGATGTTAAGACTAGCATGGCGTCGGTCGGCGTCCAAACATAGCCGCGCGGGACCTACATGCGTGTTAACTGCAGCTTATTCGGGAGCGTATAGTCCACAGCAGAAATCACAGGGTGACTTTAGGTGTTTCAGACAAATTCCCCACCCACCAAGCGACAGGTCACCGTTCCTCCATCCCCGGGCGGCCTGCTACCTCAGGTAACGCTGCCTCAGCTAATGTGTAGCTAATGCTAGCTGTACGTAAACACTGCTTTGACATTTTACAGCAAGCATAGCGGGCTTAGCATAAAAGTCACGACCTGTTGTATTATGATACGGTTGTTGCTTGTGGCACAATAGCACTGACGAGTGTCGAACCACACCATACTCCCATATAAAATCATTCATATTAATATGTCCCTAAGGCTAACTCGTAGCCAGAGACATTCCCCCGTAGGAGCAAACATTTGATTAAAATCATAATGCCACGCATTTCAATTCGGTGTAAGTACAAAGGCTGACAATATGTTTTGGTTTCTATTAACTGGTTAGCTTTTCTTGCTGGTTTCTTGGTAACTCATCGACCACCCTCCGCTAACGATGAAAATTTTAGCTTACACGTGAAAAATCACGCACATATGTGCAGCTTTTCCACCCGAATTCAACAAAAATGACTCATAAAATGAAAGCTGTTTGTTAACGTTTTCCGGGGTATGAACTTTTATTTTTAAGCTAAGTCATAATACATTGGAGAATATTCAAATGGAATTCGCCACGGCTGCCAGTCTGGGCTAACAGCTGCTTGACAGCTACTGCAGCTTTAATGAGCTGCTGAACAAGCTTGTACAGCCCCAGAAACGCTCAAGAATTGTAATTAGAAAAAATTAACCTGTTAATATTAGTATATTATTTTATATATTCTTTTGTCGATATACTACACAGGGTATTGACAGTGTTTCTGTAAGAAACGGGTATATATAGAGAAATTTGAACTGAATGTTGTAGCTGTATTTTTTATCGTATTACTCAAGGGTAACACAATGACATCCTGGGGCTGGCTTAACATTGTTAACATTAAGGTATTTAGTCACTGTATTTGGGCCCACACCGAGGCAGCAACATCAAGATTGCTCTGTTTTGCTAATAAGAATCAGGATCCACATTCATAAGCATCTTGTGTGTCCAGTCCATCTGTCTTCATGAGTATGGCCTCAGGGAGTGAAGGGCCATCATCCACTTCTCACAAACACTCCAACAGGTTAGCTAAGGAGAGGTCACCATACCTGCTACAACATGCGCACAACCCTGTCGACTGGTGAGTCCTTTTTAAACTTCAGATGGACATACTTTCTGAAAGCACGGCCAAATGCCACATTTTGTTTTTCTTTTTTCCTTTTTTGGTCAGGTATCCATGGGGGAAGGATGCTTTTGACAAAGCAAAGAATGAAGACAAACCCATCTTTTTATCGGGTAAGATTAAAACAAAATCTCCGAGACATAGATTACAGATATCTGGTTCACTACATTAAGGATTTTCTTTTGCTTGACCTCCAGTGGGCTATTCCACATGCCATTGGTGCCATGTTATGGAGAGGGAGTCCTTCGAGGATGAGGAAATTGGCAAAATCCTTAGTGAAAACTTCGTCTGCATCAAGCTAGACAGAGAAGAGAGGCCTGATGTGGATAAGGTCTACATGACCTTTGTGCAGGTTTGTATACATTTACATTTTCACATGAAAATCTCTTTCAGCTTCACTCTGCTAGTGCCCCTTTATAATTTTTGCCTGGGAATTATTTCCAGGCAACAAGTGGAGGTGGTGGTTGGCCTATGAGTGTGTGGTTGACTCCTGAACTTCGACCTTTCATTGGAGGCACCTACTTCCCTCCCAGAGACCGTGGAGGTAGACCTGGGTTCAAGACGGTCCTCACCAGAATCATAGATCAGGTAGTAAAACTTCAAGAATTAGGGAACATTATTATATCAGATTTCATGCATTGTTAGTGGGGATGAAAAAAAGTCGTTAAAGAGATTTAAATTATATTTTTGTTTGTTCTCTTTACCCTCCTGTGCTGTCTCTGTGGAAGTGTATGAATGACATAAAGTATGACTTGTGTTCTAAAGTGGCAGAATAATCGTCCTGCTTTGGAGTCCAGTGGGGAGAGGATCATTGAGGCCCTGAAAAAAGGCACAACCATCACTGCAAACGCAGGCCAAAGTCCTCCACTGGCTCCAGACGTGGCTAATCGCTGCTTCCAGCAGCTCGCCCATTCCTATGAGGAAGAGTATGGAGGCTTTAGAGACGCTCCAAAGTTCCCCTCACCAGGTCGACATGAGCCCAAGTGGTCAGCTCTGTAGCTTTAAGGCCTGTAGAAAATTCTTTATTTGACTACCTGACAGCAAGTCTTTTCCTGTTTCTCTCTCTTGCCTATGCATCTGTAGTGAATCTGATGTTCCTCATGTCCTATTGGACTGTGAATCGCTCCACATCGGAAGGGGTCGAGGCTCTCCAGATGGCCTTGCACACGCTTCGCATGATGGCACTGGGAGGCATCCATGACCACATTGCACAGGTATAAACAAACCAAACTAGTGTTGTAATTCAGGGTTTTTCTTTCTTGTTGTTGTTTTTTTTTGTAACAGGATTATGAATGGCAAAGTATTGTAAAAAAATTGATATATGAATAAATATTAAACACAGAAAAACAAAATTCAAACCACCAGGTTGAGTGGTAAAGATTCATGAAAAATGGGGAGTAAATTAACTGTCAGAAAAATTTATAAATTAACCCTAAATTCTGGCTGACAGGGCAGATGCTTTTAGTTCAGCTGATGCTCAGCTGATACAGTTTGTGACACTGGCAGCTGTCATATAGCTTGTCCCCACCGTTTCTGCTGACTCTGCATGCTGCTTTGCAACCCAACTCTACCCTGGCTCAACCTTTTTCTAGCATAATTAATGCCACATCCAATGTCCTTGAGGCCTGCTCTGTTCTGTGAGGTCTGCAGAATAACGTACTATATACAAGTATCCATAACATAAAATATTAGAAGCCTCTCATGAAAAACATCCACAGGTCTCTTTCAATCCATTCCATTTTATGATAATTTTAAATTCACTAGTAGAAACTGGCATGTTTAAGTTTTAGGTGTGTTTTAATAAAACGCTGTTTTTCCCACATCTGTCAGAACTCATCAAAAAAGCAAAGGACATTTGTGCTCGAACAGACAAGGATACCAAGACAACCTGGAAGTTTACCCAGAAAACCAAAATATGTTAGTGCTATTTTGTGCAGGTGGTCAGTGATGCCCAACCCATCAAATCACACAGAATGCAGTGGCGAGTCATAGAGATGCATGACAGACTGAATCAAAACTGTAGAGGAAAGCTCTTAAAAAGGGCATTTTGTACGGTTAGGACATTTTATTCATCAAGTAACAAGAAAATTAAATAAAAAGTTGTCAGAATGTTGTCAGAAGTGGTGCTTCTCTAATGTGCAAGCCTGGTTTGTTCATGTCAGACACAAAAACACACAGATGTACTCTTGGTCTCTTTAATATAATCGTGTTTTTAGTTCAAGTCAGATATACTTATGTTGTAGTACTGATACTTTCAACTAATTTTAGTGAGTAAAATTAAGCAGCCTCCCTCTTTATGTCTCTTTATCTCAGGGTTTTCATCGTTACTCCACAGACTCCTCCTGGCATGTTCCTCACTTTGAGAAGATGTTGTACGACCAGGCTCAGCTGGCTGTTGCCTACATAACAGCTTCCCAGGTGTGTGCAATTGTCTCTGTGTGGCTGTTTGTGTATCTGACAGTGTAATTAGCTCTGATCTTTCTCTCTTGTCTGCATAATTAATGCTACCCCCCAACCTAAAATCTCCAGCATAAGAGATGGCAAACATTTACTTTGTTTCAGAGTCAAATCAAACACTCACAGTGACAACACATGTGCTGTTATTGTGAGGCTTATTGTTTGGGCAATGACCTACCAGAACATATTCTGTAATTTTACACATTTATTTCTTACAGTTTGAGCCCAAAGAGTTGTGATAACAGATTTCTTTCATCATCATTTATTTATTTATATAGCACTTTAAAAACACACCTGGCAGACCAAAGTGCTGTACAATACTAATATGCACATAGTAATAAAACCAGACATAGCAAAAAAAAAATTAATTAATTAATTAATGCGGCAAATGCGCCATCTCTCACTTTATGACATCTGGGATAGGGTCAGGCGCCCTGTGACCCAGAATTGAATAAGAAATGGATGAATTTCTTAAACTACGCAGTAATTTTGATGATCACTATCAAGGGCAGCAGTGATTAAACATCTAGTCATCTCAAGTGGTTTCACACATTGCTAATATAGTACAGTAAAAAAAGTATTGTAGATTTAATGCTGGAATTTTTTTTGCTTCCTCAAAGTCTGTATCAACATACAGTGGGGCAAAAAAGTATTTAGTCAGCCACTGATTGTGCAAGTTCCCCCACCTAAAATGATGACAGAGGTCAGTAATTTGCACCAGAGGTACACTTCAACTGTGAGAGACAGAATGTGAAAAAAAAATCCATGAATCCACATGGTAGGATTTGTAAAGAATTTATTCGTAAATCAGGGTGGAAAATAAGTATTTGGTCAATAACAAAAATACAACTCAATACTTTGTAACATAACCTTTGTTGGCAATAACAGAGGTCAAACGTTTACTATAGGTCTTTACCAGGTTTGCACACACAGTAGCTGGTATTTTGGCCCATTCCTCCATGCAGATCTTCTCGAGAGCAGTGATGTTTTGGGGCTGTCGCCGAGCAACACGGACTTTCAACTCCCGCCACAGATTTTCTATGGGGTTGAGGTCTGGAGACTGGCTAGGCCACTCCAGGACTTTCAAATGCTTCTTACGGAGCCACTCCTTTGTTGCCCGGGCGGTGTGTTTTGGATCATTGTCATGTTGGAAGACCCAGCCTCGTTTCATCTTCAAAGTTCTCACTGATGGAAGGAGGTTTTGGCTCAAAATCTCACGATACATGGCCCCATTCATTCTGTCCTTAACACGGATCAGTCGTCCTGTCCCCTTGGCAGAAAAACAGCCCCATAGCATGATGTTTCCACCCCCATGCTTCACAGTAGGTATGGTGTTCTTGGGATGCAACTCAGTATTCTTCTTCCTCCAAACACGACGAGTTGAGTTTATACCAAAAAGTTCTACTTTGGTTTCATCTGACCACATGACATTCTCCCAATCCTCTGCTGTATCATCCATGTGCTCTCTGGCAAACTTCAGACGGGCCTGGACATGCACTGGCTTCAGCAGCGGAACACGTCTGGCACTGCGGGATTTGATTCCCTGCCGTTGTAGTGTGTTACTGATGGTGACCTTTGTTACTTTGGTCCCAGCTCTCTGCAGGTCATTCACCAGGTCCCCCCGTGTGGTTCTGGGATCTTTGCTCACCGTTCTCATGATCATTTTGACCCCACGGGATGAGATCTTGCGTGGAGCCCCAGATCGAGGGAGATTATCAGTGGTCTTGTATGTCTTCCATTTTCTGATGATTGCTCCCACAGTTGATTTTTTCACACCAAGCTGCTTGCCTATTGTAGATTCACTCTTCCCAGTCTGGTGCAGGTCTACAATACTTTTCCTGGTGTCCTTCGAAAGCTCTTTGGTCTTGGCCATGGCGGAGTTTGGAGTCTGACTGTTTGAGGCTGTGGACAGGTGTCTTTTATACAGATGATGAGTTCAAACAGGTGCCATTCATACAGGTAACGAGTGGGGGACAGAAAAGCTTCTTACAGAAGACGTTACAGGTCTGTGAGAGCCAGAGATTTTCCTTGTTTGAGGTGACCAAATACTTATTTTCCACCCTAATTTACGAATAAATTCTTTACAAATCCTACCATGTGGATTCATGGATTTTTTTTTCACATTCTGTCTCTCACAGTTGAAGTGTACCTCTGGTGCAAATTACTGACCTCTGTCATCATTTTAAGTGGGGGAACTTTCACAATCGGTGGCTGACTAAATACTTTTTTGCCCCACTGTAGGTCCTAAAAATCCAGGAGTGGTCAGACTGTACTTTGTAACTTTCATTTTATTTATTTAGCCCTCAGTCAAAATGACTGTACTCTACTGTTTTTAGTACATCACTTCAAACACTTGGCAGTGTTTTTCACTGCAGTGGGCAGCACTGAGTTATGATGCAGCAAACAACTTAAGAATCTGAATGCCATAGTTTTCAGTTTTCCCGTGAGTGCTTGCTGGGCTGGCCTGCTTTTAAGTCAGAGACTGAAAAACAAACCCTAATTAGGACACAAACATACAAACTCAAACAAATAGAACTCTCATTGCATACTGCACAGACCACTCCACGTGACAGTACCTGTGAGGTCATGTTAAGGTTAAATCATGTTGCTTTGGGAGGTGACTTGTGTGCATTTCTGTTTTTCCAGGTTTCAGGTGAGCAGTTTTTTGCAGAAGTGGCTAAGGATGTATTGCTTTACGTCTCCAGAGACCTGAGCGACAAGGTGAGTCTGCCATTTCTGTGTGCACAACTGCTGTGTTGTTTTTGTGGTAATGGGAACTCTTCACCATCACTGTGATGGTTTTGTAAATCAGCAAATGGCTGCTTCTTTGGCACGAAGGGTCATCACAGCAGGTAACTTTAAAGGTTTAGTTTGGCAGAGCTTTTACACCGGATGTCCTTCCTGATATAACCCCGAAGAGGATTTATGTTTCCAGCTGAGCAAATGTGTAAACCCCTACACTGTGGAGCTAAGGGAGATATTTATGATACTAACCGTGTTTATCTTTCTACAGTCCCAAAAAACTTTTTGGGGATTTTCTTACCTGCATGATTGAGCATGTGTCAAGACATCTTTCACAGACTTGGAGAATCAATGCACAGGCATATTAAAGCCAACACTGTATTAAGTTCCTTTCTATGGATTCTTTTTGTTCATGCATCCTCAAGGTCATGGGGTGAGACCCCATTGATGAATAGCCTCTTAAACTCTTGCTTCTCGTCTCAGGGTCAAGCCTTTTTTTCCCCCCTTTTGTTAAATGAGGCGACAGAAGTGAATTGGGCACACAATTAAAACCAGACTTGTTGCAATAATAATATTCCCTAAGATTTATTATGCAATTACAGGCTAATGAATTGGTGCTGCAAAGATCATTTTCTACAGACTTCATGCTGCTTTTTTGTAATACAGTGGGTGGGATCTTCCCACAGTGAGGGAGACTCCGTGATTGTCCTCAGGCTAAATTACTGGAGTACTTTTTTACTTCAGCTGGTTTCCTGTGAGCTGTGTGGGTCCCAGTGATCTTCAGTCTCTGTATTTCCTTTTTAACTACCTGAAGCTTGATTTATCTTGCATCATAGGGGTTGAAATTAATTGAGAGTCATTATGTGTTTTTTACAGTAGATCTATTAAATCCCTGTTAAACTTTGTGGTTGGCAAATCTCTGTTTCCCAACCACATTAATAGGTCAGTTATGATCTTAAAAAAGTGCAATAGCAGTGCAGTGTTTAAGTCTTCATTTTAGGAAAAGGATGCTAAACCGTCCTGCTTTTCCTCCAACCAACTGCCACGGTTTTAGGTTTTCATGTGTTTTTACTTTCCGAATTAATGCGTTTGTGAAATTTCAGTGTCTAAAATAATTTTTTCATGTTCTCAGATAGTTGTTTTTCATCATCATGTCACAGCAACAGAAAGAATGTCGTGAATACTGTTGCATGTTTCTCAACTGATCTACAACAGTGCATTTTGTCTCTCGTCCTTAAAAAGCACCTCTCCCTCCTCCTGCCCTCTCTGTGTGTTTGTGCGTTCTCTGAAACAGTCTGGGGGCTTCTACAGTGCAGAGGATGCAGACTCTGTCCCGGCTTCGGGGGGACCAGAAAAGCGAGAGGGGGCTTTCTGCGTGTGGACAGCCTCTGAAGTTCGGGAGCTCTTACCAGACGTGGTGGAGGGCACCGCTGGTAATGCTACGCTGGCTGACATCTTTATGCATCACTATGGGGTCAAAGAGCAAGGCAATGTTGCTCCAGAACAGGTACTTTTGTTCTAGTTGTGTTGGTCTTGCTCAATGAATGAAAGTGAATATGCACAGAATGATAATGGTTTATTATATTTCAGTCACAGAGGACTTAAAGGTGACTTGAAAGTGTCAGTAACCATTAACATGAAAAATGCTGCAGTCAGTGTGGATCAGTATGTGTGAACACCCTCTTATTCCCTGTACTGTGTGTTGCCAGGACCCCCACGGGGAGCTGCAGGGCCAGAATGTGCTGATCGTGCGTTATTCAGTCGAGTTAACAGCTGCTCGCTTTGGCATCACTGTCGAGAAAGTCAATGAGCTCCTGGCCTCCGCCAGAGCCAAAATGGCCGTAGTGAGAAAGAGTCGGCCACGCCCTCATCTGGACACCAAGATGTTGGCCTCCTGGAATGGTAAAGTTTACATTACAGCATTGAAATGGTCACTTCCAGTCATTCAAATGGCTCTTAGGCTCAGCATCATTGATTTTTCTGTTTAATAGATGAGTAATCGTAATAAGTGGCAGCAGTAATAGGGCTTGATGATATGAACAAAAACATTTGAGGGTGAATGGTGCAGCTTTATATATATTAAGGCCACTGAGTGTTAAAAATAAATTCAGGGGCCAGTTGAAGGGAAAACTAAGAGGAAAATGTATGTGGAAATTTATGCAAATTTATAGGGAACAAAAGACCACTAAAAACACACGTTCTCTTTAGTCAAGGAACTATATCGCTTTACTTTTCAGGTTTAGGTAGGGAAGAAATTCACATTTTCCATTTTCTGGAATCAATAACTCATGAGGAGCGTTTTTAGAACTCCAACAGCACCTTTTTCAATCATTTTATTCAGGACGTCAACAGACCACAAGTTCTTTTTTATTAAAACGAGGCAGACCTGGAGCAATAATACACATTAATAAGTCATATGTAGCTGACTGTGAAAGGAATGTGCTGCGACCATCTACAGAGTGCAACACTCAGCTGTGTTAGCTTTGCACTCATACAGTGAAGTGTCACTGAAATCACTTTATCCTTTTTGGGCACACTACAAGTCTTTATTTGTGAAAACCTGTTCCTGTTTTTTTTTTTTTATCAATTCAATTATATTTATATAGAATAGAATAGCCTTTTATTGTTAATGTACACATACAACGAAATTGTGGGTGCTCCACACCAACTGTGCTGGAGCAAAATCTAAACTGTACACAGCAGGAATAAATAGCAAACAGGAGAAATATATACAATCAAGAGGGATTTATACAAAACAAGAGAAAGGCACACAATAGAGGACAAAATAGTTGCAAAGTGCTTGGATGTAGAGCAAACAAAAGACTGCATGTGAGAATGGCCCAGGGGAAGAAGCTGTTTGTAAGTCTGGAGGTGCGGGAGGGCAGCGGGGCAGGAAATTGGTGGACGGGGTGCAAAGGATCACCTGTGATAGATCTGGTTTTCCTGAGATGGGAGGAGCTGGTGATGGGCTCAAAGGGTGGCAGAGGGCAGCCAGTGATTTTTTTGAGGTGGTGTTAATTACCCTCTGTACAGCCTTCCTGATCTCTTTTGTGGCCCCTGGGTACTAAACAGCCAGGCAGCAGGAGAGCATGCTCTCCACTAAGGAGCAGTATATAGCTGTCAACTCAAAACAGTCCCCTGAAGGATCTTTATATTGTAAAGTAAAGAAGCTACGAATAATAGAGAATAAAGCAAGAATCAGACGACCCTCTGCGAACAAGCACTTTGGTGACAGTGGGAAGGAAAAACTCAATTTTAACCAGAAGAAACCTCCGGCAAAACCAGGGTCAGTGAAGGGCGGCCATCTGCTGTGACTGGCTGGGAGTAGGGGAGGAAGATGGGACAAAAGACAGACTGAAAGTGAGCCACAGATTAATAATAACTAATGATTAAATGCAGAGCATTATTGGAGCACTATGAGCTCTGTAAGATAAGATGAGAAATAATTAGAAATTCATTTAGTAACTTCCTGTTCTCATAAATTTGCCAAAATATGGTCATTTTTTGGACGATAGAAAATTTACTCCCTTCTCAGCCCCCCTCTTTAGTCCTTTAATCTTTTTTTTTTTTTTGTACCTTAAATGGACCAAACACTCCTAGAGTGGTGATACCCAATACATATGTCTGCATTTTGTACAAAACCAAATTTGAGATATCAGAAGTAATTTTGCCTGTTTAGCTGGGGATAGATAATTTTATCTGAAGTAAGGCTGGCTGAGGTTGTGATCCACGGTCAGTTTGTTTTCTTCAGTAGATGCCAGTGACAGAAACTCAAACAGACAGCACACAGCACAGAAACTATAGCCATGTACTGCTGAGGACACAGTCAGCGCCAACATGGATTTCAGCCAGAAAAAGGGATCAATATCCGTTTAAGTGTACTTTATGTTTAGGACATTTCCAGGCTTTTACCTGAAGAGAAGGCGGTGCACTCAGTCAGACTCCATTGACAAAACCAGTAATTTTACCTCCCAAACAGCAGTAAACACAGTTGTTTGTGTACTCCTACCTTGATTGGTCAGTTAGTGTTGTGTGACTGGTGAGTTAGGGGCCTTTCATCTGAATTTCATCTGTCCCACAGAGTAACTGCCAACCTGCACTTTCTTTCTTAACACAAATCAACAAATGTCATCTGTTGTTACATACAAAGTTTAGCCATTAATTTAATATAAAGCTTCAAACTTAGAGTTACTATTTATTGTTGGACCTGCACTGTGTCTCCCTCCATGCTGCAGGAGAAAGTTGGACAGCGACTTTTAGATAAGTAACAGTGCTAGAGTGCACCACTGGAAAAGCTGTGACTTTAAACATCAAACTATGTCACTATGAAGGACATGCACAAAAAAAACCCAAACAATGTCAGTGACGTAGTAGTTCAAGCGTTTCACGATCGGTCACAGTTCTGAGCTTATTGCCTCAAAATGACAAAAGTGATGTTGACCTTTGGGCACAGTTTGGGTTAAGACCAATAAGTTGATCACTGTGTGTAAGTCTGATTAAATTCTGACCATTAACACAGGAGGAGTCGCGGGTCTTGTAAATTGTGCACGGCTGTGGCATGAGCTCATTGATCCTTTGGCTGGATTAGCTAAGTATCGATAGACAGCTCAGCCTCGTAATCAGAGGCAGTGATCTGTCTGATCAGGGACTCAGGTTGCAGACATGATCAAAAGTGTAACACAGCGTGCCAGAAAGGAGAAGTTTTTCTGTGGGATGTTCCACAATGTGACCATTAATTCCACAACGGAAACAGACACCTTACATTATATTAGTTGATAGATTATGAGCACTTCTTCTTTTGTCAACAAGACAGTTTGATTCTGATTATGTCAAGTTAGCACAAGCAATTTCATCAGACTGTCATATATTTACAGTAAATGCCGCTCATATTCACGAGCACGCCGTTTTTCTGCAGTGTCAAAGTGTGCGTAGATTATTACAGACACTTGTCATTTGGGATTAATGTGATGTCTCCTTAGCACTGTTTGTCCTGCACATTGTCTCAGATTCGATTAATTACAAGAGAGCACACTTACACAAGTGCACCCACGAATTTGGCTCCCGGGGCTGACGTCTCAGACAGTGTGTGTTAGTGAGGTAATGAAGCTCGGCGATCCTGAGAACTTTCCAATTAGACGCAAGACTCTCTGTCTCCTCTCTAATGAAGAAACCTTGCCATTAATCACCTGTCCTCTGCTGCAAAACTTTGAAGGCGAGGCTGTGCACTCACTAGGCTTTGATTTACTACATGAAAGACGGGTGGAGGGAAAGCGGGAGGAAGGATGGATGCAGATAGGGACAAGAGGAGGAACAGGGGGACTTCAAAGGAGAGAGGGGGGGATAACTAAATTGGAAGTGTGGCAGGGGCTACATGTTGATACCTAAGCAGTGAGTATGTCATTTTATTACTTGGTGACCTCAATACACTCACCCTCAACGACATCACCGTTACTTTCTCCCTGTTAGGCCTGATGCTGTCGGCCTACGCTCGCGTCGGAGCTGTGCTGGGAGACAAGGACTTGGTGGAGAGAGCAGTGAAGGCTGGGGGTTTCCTAAAGGAGCACCTGTGGGACGCTAAGCAGCAGACCATCCTTCGATCTTGTTACCGTGGAGACCAGATGGAGGTGCAACAGATGTAAGCGAGAGAAAGTTTTGATGGCTCAGTTTTTAAAAGCTTTAATTCAGCGATCATAGTCAGAATGAGAATCTGATGACAGCTGGTTGCTTGATGCTTTTGTTCACATACATGTCAGACTAGACCCACACAGTCCTGCAGTTTTTGAATATTTAACTGTGACTGAAAGCTGTCAGAGGATGTTTGTCCTAACCTTGATTTGGATTTTTCAGAGTCTCAGAATTTTATTCCTGATTCGATGCATCTGTAGTACAAAATTCTCTCAGAGACACTGCATGTGTGCTTTTTTCCTGAAGTTTAGCGAGCCTCACGGGTAGGGCATAGAGTCATTGCAGGTGAGGCGGGAAGGTTATGGAGTGAAACCAAAATGAAATGAATATGATTTATGGAAAGTAAAGGTTTGCTGAACCCACTGCACTGAACAAGTTTTGCTAAATTGAGTCCTCCTCGGCCGAGAGAGTTGTTGAATGTTTTAGTTCTTATGAGAAAGCAGAAGACCACAAAGGAAATACTTCTGTATTTGTCTGAGTTTCCTTCGCTTTCTTGAAGTGTTTGCTAGATTTATGAGGTCTGATCCAGTATTTGGGCCCACAAAAATGAAAAGCCTTAGCTGATTTTGGGTTTGGTTGATTTCTCCTTTAAAATATTCCTGTTGTTGTGCCTCTAGACTGTTTTGAGCATTTTGCTATTTTTAGGTTTTAGTGGACACTTGTGCCTTCATCTACTGGATCTTCTCCAGCGGTGATCCTTCAACTTGATTTTCATTTTTGGGTGGCAGACAGAGTTCTCAAGGTGGCCGAGTTGTAATCAACGCGTTGCCAGAAAACTTTGAGTTTGCTGGAACACATCAGAGTTCTGGTTGTTTCCGCTGGAAGTTCTCTCAGGGGCCTTTAGACGTCACATCATAACGTCAGGTTTCTAATCTCTCACTCTGTGGTCTAGAATCTCAGTCTTTCTACCTTCAGGCTGATGACTGTGTGGTCTTTGAAGACTGTCCTGTTAGAACTGGAGTAGAGCTGGGCGATATGAGATTTTTTCATATCACGATATGTTTTTTTCATTTCAGGCGATAACGATATCTATCACGATATAAGCCAAATAACTATATTTGTAAGATTTAAATGTGCCGTTGCTCACAAGTAAAATGTGAAATAATCAGCAGCTTGTTTTTATTTAAATATTTATTTCCCATAATAAGTTCAACAGGGTAGATGTACTTAAGGAACATGAGACTTTTTCAGATAAATAAAGGCAAATATTGCAAACTACACAAAAGGCAGCCGCTAAAGCGTTTAAGTTTCAAAATAGAACAAACGAAACAGACTAAATTGTCAATTCCACTTAGAAACAAAATATTAATTCTAAAAATAAATCTTAGTTTGTTTTACAGAAGAACAGACAAAACTGACTAACTTTTGTCAATATCAAATAAACTGAGAACTAAAAGGAAATTCTCAATCTCTCCTTGTTGTATAGCTGAGCTTTTCAAACAGTTTTAACAGTTACTTTAGTCTGACAAAAGCCGAATGACGAATTAGCGCTTCCAGTCAGAGACTGAGGCTACGTCCACACGTACACGGGTATTTTTGAAAACGGAGATTTTCCGTTTTCGTTTTAAAAAATAATCCCGTCCACACATAAAGGCAGAAATGAAGGAAAACGCTGCTATGAACATGCCAAAGCAGCAGGTGGCGCTAGATTCCTAACCGTGCAGAAATGTTGGCCAATCAGAAGTCTAGAAGCCTCGGTGGGAAAAAGTAAACAAAGCTGGGGCATAGAAGCAGAACCGAGTCGTATGTGTGGAGGGACAGTAACTGTGTGTATATGTAAGCATTTAAACACTGCAGAGAGTAGAATTAACAGTAACAGTATTGTAGAAATTCATTTCACCGAAACAATAACGTGGCGCACAGTGTGACGCATGCACCAGTTTATTGTATTTCCAGACTTGCTTTCGGCACAATTTACAGTGCACGCTACTCTGTTTTTTGTCAGACTTGAAATAGCCGAAATACCTTCACACTACGGAACTTCTATGGCTCTTCCGTTCGACAATCTCTCCGGCATTGGAACCATCATCTGTTTTCTCTTCGGTCACGCTCGGTTGATTTTTCTAGTCGGCACACTCATTTCCTCCATTACCCGCTGGCTGCTTCCCAAACAAACACACGTGCGGCTTGGCACTTGTGCTGTACGTAACAAGTCACGCGACGTGACGCTGCGGCTGTGATTGGTTCGGCTCTGCGCTACTTAATTTGGATTGGCTGACTCTTTTTTTTTTTTTTTTAAGAGGACAAGAGCGGCGAGGTCTATCGCGATAGCTTAATTTCTCTATCGAGTAAAAGTTATATCGCGATACATATCGTTATCGTTCTATCGCCCAGCTCTAAACTGGAGACCCAGGCCTAATTGCAAGGGATGATCCTCCACACCAGGATTTTTCCAGATGTTGATGATTGAGATGATATGAGGTTATAATCTTGAGCTTCTCAATGCCAAATGACAGAAAGCTTTGTCCCTTTTGTACTGTGTGACATTGTTAAATAGGATGTGGAAAATGTTTTTTTTTTCACTTTGTAGTAGAGGAGCGGTACGCAGTAGTTCTGTACTGAGATGGCTGTTTATATGCAAACAGGAAACGGTTATATCTGGATAAATCAGGTTACTCTGAGAAATCAGAGAACATGTTCACATGCATTCTAGTAACCTGGTTATAGCAAAGCCACATTTACATGCTGCAGGTCAGTAATTAGTTTTTCTCTTTTAGTTTCTATCATTTTGTCTATCTGAGACAAGACTGGCCCTGTGTTAACTGGGTTAAAGACGCCTGTTGAATGACTCGTGATGAGTTTTTTTTCAGCCTACATAGCAACAGTACAAAATCTGTTTTGTCTTAGAATGACTGTTTTCTTTTACGGGGTGCCGTGTTTGATTTTGAACCTTTTACAGTTAAGCCTAACATGAAGTGGAAGATGGCACAGAGTTAAGCTAATACTGTTAAGCTTAAGCTCTGGTTTTTGTGTTGAAATGGCCAAGACGACCAAATACAAACAGAATTTCTCATCAGTGTGACAAACACAGCGGAACGAACAGAGTCTCTTGTTGATTCTACACCATCACTCCAGGTGTCCCCGTTCTGTTGGCTAGCCCTATGTCCTAGTTACTACGAATGAGTGAGTATGCAGTATAGCCGAATCAGCAGAACAATATGCCAGGAAGCCCACATCACAGCATGAAATGCATGCAATTTTAAACACGCATATAAACAGATAAACACCACGAGCCTCTGTCTTCCACAGCCTGTGTCTCATTCATAATGTTCCAATTCAAGATGGGGTCGGCACTGAGAGTGCTTACCAAAGCCCTTTTCTCAGGGCTGGTTTACTTTCTGTACATTGGTAAATCACTCTGTCACACCAGGCCAGGCACATATGGGCCGTGCGCTAATTTACCAGGAGGAATAGTAGGTGTTCAGGCTAACTGGGTTAATAGGCCGTGGTAATGTTGAGGAGCTGATCATAAAGAGTATCACCAAGGTCTTTAGGAACCAAAGGAAGGCATGACAATGGATCCAGTATAGCCATGGCAAGTGGGTCACTGGTGATGTTGACTCATTACTCAGGCTGCTGCTGTAGCCTCTTCAGCACTACACTTAGCAGAGATAACTTCTCAATTAGTTGTTTTTTTAAGATTTCTTTTTTGGCATTGTAGAATTATTAGACTGCAGTCTACTCTGTACTATCCAAAGTAGGAAGAAAGGGTGGGGCCAGATGAAATTGTGTGGGGAGAGATGGAGCCCAGACCCTTGTTGGGGCATATGTATTGCCTGGTCAACCAGCTGACCTATAGTGGAGCCCCCTAATTTATTTTATTTTGTTTTAGTTTAATGTTAGCCTTGCATCAGGCTCGCGACCTGTCCAGGGTGTACTCTGCCCGTCGCACTATGGTAGCTGAGATAGGCTCCAAGCCCCACCCCCCCACTGCCCACCAATTTGATTTGATTTTTAATGATGTTAGTTTTAAGGATGGTTTGTTTTCATTCAATGACTGTTGCAGTTTAAATTAAATGTTATTTTCTTGTGCTAAAATGAATCTGGCTTTTTAAGCATGAGCCTGTCATTACTGTGTGGGTCTGTTTGCTTGTTTTTCCAAAGATCACAATAATATGTAGTAATGCAAATTCAAACTTTTTGAGCCAATAATCAAATGTGATTTTGACTGCACTCTAATAGTGTCATAAGCAGTTATTCTTTTTCCACCTCACTGCCGTTCAATTACAGTTTTATACACAATCCCACACACGCTGATGGGCTGGCGCATAAAGAGCAATTAGATGAGGGCATTCAAATTAATTTCAAGGGTCTGCAGAGTATCATAGGCTTCTGTTAGGGTTAGCTACATTGTTTTATTAATGACTCAGAAAGGGGAATCTCCTTCTGTGTGTTTTATTTTTGTCTCTCCTTTGTTCACAATTGTGTTTTTTCATATGTAATTGACTCCTCAAGCAGCACGTTCTGTGGGACGAGCAAACATATTAAATTAGACTCGAACATAAAGGTCAGTGCTGTTGTTAAAACGATGGGACCCGTTGCCTTTCTGTGACCCACATCACCCCAGTAAGTTCCTCCATCTAAGCTTTATTTAGTGGGAAGTGAGTGCCTGTGTATCTGGGAACCATGATGAAGCCATCATTCTAAAAGTGTCCCCCACGGTGCTATGATACAGTAGACTGACAAGGTGTTTTATCTTTGCTCTCAGGGAAATGACTCATTTAACACGGGCTGTTGAAGGTGTGAATGAAAAGGCTGTCGAGTATTTCTGAAAGGCTTTTTACATTTTTGTGTTTGTGTGTTAGTGAGGTCATCTTTAGCGCTCGTCTCTGGCGGTCATCCCTGTGGCTGGAGTCACCTCAGCCAGATGACATGTTGCTGTGTGACTGAAAAGGCTGTTGTCCTCTTTTGTTTTGTTTTTTAAACTAAGAAAACAAAAATGATTGAGAAGCTGGCTTAGTAATGTCTGTGTGTGAGTGTAGGGAAGGTTGAGATTGTGTTCTATTGAAATACAATATTTGATGTGTCTGGTGTTAAATGTAATTTAAAATGTTTTTTTTGTTTTCAATTTAAAGACTTTGCACCAGCAGACACTCTGTGCCAGTACTGCAGTAGTTTTCTAAATCACTGCATAGTGTGGGTGTTTCTAAAGACCCAGACTTCATGAGGCTCATGCAACAAAGATCTTAGGGAAAATAAACTTCTCATTATTATTTATATATCTGCTTTGTAAGCTCAGTACTGTGCAAAAGTATTAAGCCAGTGTAAAATTTCTTTATATTTTGTAAGGAAAGTGGGAAATGAGTGCAGCGATTTACTGAAACGTGCAAGCATAAATGGAAGTACAGAATATGAGGCAAAAACGAGTTTTCACAGTTCTGTCAAGCAATAACTGGAATGACCAGATTTATTCTTTATCAATCTCAAGGGATATTTGTCCGGGCATCTTAAAGGACTTGTAACAGGGTTCGTACGGGTGCTTGAAATACTTGAAAATGCTTGAATTTTAATGTTGTCTTTTCAAGGTTTGAAAAGTGCTTGAATTTCAGATGTGGCGCTTAAAAGTGCTTGAAAGTGTAACTGTATTTCATTCACCACAAATAACTATCTGATTGAATAGTTTTCTTATCAGATAGAGAAATAATATGAGTCGCAAAATGTAAAAGTAAAATTTCCCCGCCTGGGCTGCCTTGCGTCTGTTTCAACGTGTGACCCCGCCCTTCCCTCGGACAGTCGGGGATGAGTGCGCTAACATACCTGTAGGTTGCTGTTTTAACGAGTGTTTGCTGGAAAATGACAATGGCGGAGTTTGCGCTCTCCAGTCGCGTGACAGGTGAGGCCTAGTAAATAATTTTCCAGTACGTGTACCCCATATGGAAAAGATATATAGATACAAACTTTATAAGATTTATGTCTTGTGTGAAACTTGTATGAAAAGCATACAAGAGTGAAACAGATATAAGATCCCTTGAAAAATTATATAAATGAAACTTGTATGTTTTGGATACTTACTAAAACAATATATGAAAGTAATGAGAAAGTGGCCACTTTCATGAGTAAATCATATAAGCCTTATATGATTTACTATATGAAATAGGCCACATCTTATGCAAGTCTTTTATACGTTTTTACTATTTCTTTTCCATATGGGACGTTACACATGCTATTTTTTAAAATTATGATTATCATTTTGCTATAAAACTCGCTGGAGAAATTATTGAAATGCACTGAGTGTGATACAGTACGGCAGCGCAATTATGGAATATGCTGTGAACTTAGCTAACATTACTTAGCAGTGATATGAGTTAATTTACTCAAGTGAAAGCTTTAAACATTAGCCCGATACATAACTAGCCAACTTAAGGCTTTCTGATTAACCCTCTGGGGTCGACGGACCCAGAGTCTCCATTTCAATTTGGGTCGAACGTGCAGACTTCAAACTATACACCAGTTTTTAAATTGTGTTGATAGGCCACGTAAAACCGATGTTTTTTGTTTTTTTCTGAATAAGACAGTGGCGTTTACTCCGGGAAGAAACGGTAAAAACGGCGTTTTCTAAGGAGAGCGCTAGCAAACACGCTTTGCTTGCGAATGAAAAAAGAAAAAGAAAAAACACTCCTTCCCTATTGGTGGAAAAAATGTACCATGTTGACCAATCAAAAAAAGATATGGCAACATGTGGCATTTGGTTGTTATGAAATATAGAGGCCAAATCAAAAGTAGTCAAAAACAGCCAATTACACCCTGGACCCCAGAGGGTTAAAGGCTAAAAGCAAAGTTGTCACCAAGTACTGTTTATATTTGTGTGTATTGCTGCAGCTTTTTAGTATTAACTTGGTGCCTTTGGGTGAAATAATGGTAATATGAGTGATCCATATGGTCACAAAGAATAGCCACTTGTTTCTGTGCTACCAAAGTTCCGCGGCTTTCATTTAAAATGTGTTTATCGTCAGAACCTGCACATTAAACTACTTAAACAGTATGAATGTCTTCAAGCTCACACTGAGGCCTGTGGGGCTCTATCAGCCACTGAGACATTACACACATTTATATGTGTGTTTGTATACGAATATTTCATACTTTAAGGCTGCCTGTTTATTTAAGGGAGATGAACAAAATACATTAAATTGTACATAATAATATCACAGATGATAAATTCAATAGATTTTAAGTAGATGCTTGTGCATGCTTAAAGTCTTATATGTTGAATTGAACTATGTGATCTGTTTAAAGGCTCCCAGTCAGTCTGACTGTCCATGATGTTATTAGCACAAACACTTTAAAGGTGATCATTTAGGATTTCAGCAATAATACAGACAGCAATGTAGTTAGCAATAAAACAGTTAGTTTTATTGGGAATTAACTTAAAAAACAAACAAAGATCTCTCCTATTTCTTGTCACACAGGAAAGAAGCATCAATATGTGATGAGAAGACTTATTTATTTCTTTTTTGTTTTTTCAACAGGAGAAGAACATCTCTAACAAGTTGATTTGTTCACATTTTCACATTTTTTAAGTGAGATGTGCATTTTGAGTTTATACACTATGTATATAAGGCGACCGTTTCCTTTTGCAGTATTTTTGTGTGGTGCGTTTTTCTATGTCTTAACAAAAGGGGATCAAAGGTGTTTAAGTTCACCTTGGATGATTTGTTTTAATCTTCACATGGTCTTACTGAGAATGTGCTGTAAAAGCTTGAAAAGGGACCTTGAAAATGCTTAAAAAGTGCTTGAATTTGACCCTGAAAAAGGCGTATGAACCCTGTTGTAATCATCACGTTTTCTAAGCTCTGCTGTTTTTTGCCATTATCAGCTGCTGTTAGCCGACGTTAGTGAAACTTGAAGTGGAGGTAACATTGTTGGACTCCTGCCCTTGGCAAATAAACTCTCATACGATCTGAGAACATAAAATTGTTTATCAGGAGGAGAGTCCTCCTTAATGTTAATAATAATGTAAGCTTATACCCAGCTGTTGTAAAACAGAGGTGTGATCCTTCATTTCTTCACTCCACAGAAACCCTACAACTTCTCTTTTTTAATGGATTTTATGGGAACGCATCAATTTGCTGGAAGGAATTATTTATGTTTCAAACTCAAAAAACAACGGCCTCCTTGTTGACAAAAAAAGAAATCACATTCCTTTAATTATATAGAAAATATAAGAAAAATCATTTATTTGCTATGTGTAAACATAGATCAGGGCCTCCTCCTGGTGGGAAATGCCTGGAAAACCTCACCCAGGAGGCGCTCAGGGGGCATCCTTGTCAGATGCCCGAACCACCTCAGCTGGCTCCTTTCGATGTGGAGCAGCAGCTGCTCTACTCTGAGCCCCTCCCGGATGGCTGAACTTCTCACCCTATCTCTAAGGGAGAGGCCAGCCACCCTTCGGAGGAAGCTCATTTCCGCGCTTGTATCCGCGATCTTGTTCTTTCGGTCACTACCCACAGCTCGTGGCCATAGTTGAGGGTAGAGACGTAGCTCGACCAGCTGCATCACTGCGGCCGCAGCACTAATCCATCTGTCGATCTCCGGCTCCCATCTCCCATCATTCGCGAACAAGACCCCGAGAACCTTGAACTCCTCCACTTGGGGCAGGAACTCATCCCCGACCCGGAGTGGGCACTCCACCCCTTTCCGGCTGAGAACCATGGCCTCAGATTTTACATAATAATCTATATGATAATTGTCAGGTTACAAGGACTGAAACGAGTGAATAAAGTGGCCAAAGCCACTTCAGAAAGCCTCAGAGCTTTTGCTTAAGGCCAATTTAAAAATAACAAGAAATTCTGGCTCCATGGAAACAAAAGAAAAGAGTGGGTGGGTCAGGACTTTTGCACAGTCCTATACTGAGTTGAGTTGGCTAGAACAAGTGCTTTTGCTCTGTGTATGAGTTGGCTCATGAATCAACCTTTTTTCTGGGGAAGAAAAGCTGCTCTCTGACTCCACACCGCTCCATGACCTTAAAGTCATGCACTTTATCTTCTCCAAGTGCACCTCCTGTTTTTAGCCTCTTGACCGCCAGCCATCAGCCTCTCATGTCACAGCACTGTCTGGCCTCCTGTCACTGTCTGTCCCCATGCACTCACTCAGACGGGGTGCCGTCATAAGAATTGGAGGGGAAAAGTAGCACGTGGTGGAATAACCCTCGAATTTAGAAGCTGATTTGCAGCGACTCAGTAGCAACATTGTGAAGGACAAGTCTTGAACAATAAATCAGAATCAATTTCACTGACAGAGAGTGATTTGTAAAATTGGGAGAAATTGGTAGGACAAAAGAACTCGTCTGAATGAAGTGGAGGAGGAAAATGAGTTGCTTCAAACGTCAGACATCTTATGTATGCAGTTGTGTGCCTATGCGAATGTCTTTGCCTTTACTATAGAAACACAGATGAATAATTACACATTGAGAAAAATGCTTCAGGAAGTGATTATACTCAGCTAACTATGTGTATTATAATGTAGTCGTGGATTGTCCCAAGTATCTCCTTCAGGCTCTTTGTAATGCCTTTGTAAGGCAGTCCCTCCACATTTCTTTAGCATCTGGCTGTTTGTCTTCCTCAGGCAGTATAAAGTAAAGCATGGAATGGAGAAAAAAACAAAGCAAAACTAGTTCACTAAAAGTAACTCATGTCAACGCATCGATCAATAAATTCTTAATGAAAATTGTACTGATTCCCACTCTCCTCTCCTGCTCCTCTGATTTTCACTTTCTCCCTCTGCGCTCTGCAGATCTCCGTCTATCTCTGGCTTCCTGGATGACTATGCCTTCATCATATGTGGTTTGCTGGACCTGTACGAGGCCACGCTACAAACAGAGTGGCTGCAGTGGGCTGAGGAGCTGCAGCTGAGGCAGGACGTGTTGTTCTGGGATGATCAGGGCGGAGGCTACTTCTGCAGTGATCCCACTGACAGCACAGTACTGCTGCAGCTGAAAGAGGGTGAGGGATGGATGCATTAGCTGCTTTTTTTTTTTTTTTACCATAGGAACATTTGAAGATGCTCAATGCACTTAACTTCAATAAGAACTACAATATCTTACCCCCAGCAAAGTCCCTGCTCAGGGGGGTTGGCACATTCTGGAAGTTTAGGGATGTGTGAGTGGTGACTGCTTTTTGTTAGGATAACTTACTTTTTATAAAGATAACATTTAAATCTGGCCCAAGCACAGCTTTTGATTGCTCTGTTTGAGCAAGACAAGAGAGGCTTACACAGCTGGAATGTCTGGTTTGCCATGTTTTTAGAAAGTCTTGTCAGAATAACTGTTTCTACATCAGTGAACTAATTTGCCTAATCTCTGAGGTTCTTCAGGCTGAAGTGGAATCACATATAAACAACAGTGTAAAGGAACCTTTTCTTTCTTTGAAGTTTCAGGGACAGAATAGGTACCTGGAGTGGAAATGTAGGTGCTGATAGATTGGTAGATCATCTCAGTATGGGTGTTGAGGCAAACATGATTTCTTTCTTATAAAATGAAAATAAACTACTTAGATATCTGAAATCTCTGTTATCTTACCTGTGTCTACAATATTAGTAGTGAATTTAAATACATAACTCTGGAAGACATTACCATCATGTCAGAGCATGATGGTAATGTCGCCTGTGGCAATTAGGAATCCGCAAGGAGTGTGATTGGATTACAGTGTCATAGAGCGGACAATTTGAGTGATTGTACTCTGAGCTATAGTGATTCATACGTCTTTTGTTTCTAAAATATGAAAGCCAACAAAAACATCACAGTTTGTATTTAGCATTTTTTGTGACTCATACTGAATAACTAGCTTCTTCTGTTTAAAAACTTGCTAGTGTTTTTGAATGTTGTATTTTAACCCTCTAGAAATCTAACTGCTCTGTAAAGTTTCAACATACACTACATATAAGAGATATAATGTAGCTACCTTAATGATCTCACACACACACACACACACACACACACACACACACACACACACACACACACACACACACACAC
>NW_024582541.1:196725-209197 GCF_018398535.1 Haplochromis burtoni
GTTATATCGTTATCGCAAATTTTCAAATATATATCGTGATAAATATTTTTGGCCATATCGCCCTGCTCTAAGCACTACTGCAGAATACCGCTGCGGCTCAGGCAAAGTGTGAGGATGTAGCTCAGAGAGATGAATAAATACTAAGTTTGAGATGTGTCTGCAGAATTGGAAATTGGCAGAAGTTGACCACACTGAGTTAAACAAACAGAGGAGGCATGAATGGATGCTGAGTTACTGGATGAGCGTAATCATTAATTGCTCATCTTTTCATGTACCGTCCATCTCTTTCTCGCCTGCGTATATCTTCCACCTTATTGATCGATTTGGATCTTAACACGATGGAAGCCTCGTCTGTAATATCTCTGTCAGTCTCCCTCTATTGCTACACTTTAAATGTTAGTGAAAAGGCAAGAAGGCACAGATTGGTGGATAGACTGATGAATAGCTGGAGGATAAAAGAGGGGAGCAGAGGAGTATTGACCTCCTCCTATCTACCTTCAGCACTGTAAAAGCCTCACTCATTCAAGCTGAACCTCTTCAACTTGAAAGCACTCAAAGACTGACGCTCTGATTCTTCGGCTACTTTGATCACCAGGCCTGTCAAATATGTCTTCTTTCTGTCTCTCAGTCCATCTGCTCCTGACAGGCTGGAACAGGACGACAATCTGCAGTGGGAATCTCAAACCCACCTTCTGCTTCTGCCTGCTCTCATCTTGCTTACATCTTCATTCTTTTCCAATTATTACATGTTCTTCCTTGCTGCCCTCATACTTACCTTTTAGCCTTGTAGGGTTTGTTTCTTTTCCTTCCTCAGTATGGGCCTTTTCATGTTGATTACAAATATAAGCACAATTGGGCCACAAATAGTTTTCCTTACAAACAGTACTAGAGTGTTGTTTTGTTTCAGGCTATTCGATAAATAAAAATCTGTTTTCTGCTTGAGGAAATGAAACCCACTAATGAAACCCAGAAACAATCCTACTGATTTCCCAGTGACTGAAGTCTTGTCTTTGACCTGGTCCTGTGCCTCAGCTTTACAATGATTTTGAACCTGGTAAATGACAAAACAGGTGGCATTGCATTAGACTAGCATCAGCATGGTGCAGGAAACCTTTGAGGACAATATTTTCAGCAATATCTAACATAATATAAGTGATTGATGGAGCTGTGATGAGATGTGGGACATTTGGGCCAGGCCCCCAGTGGACAAGCTGTGTAAGGCCAGTATTTATGTGTTTGTTCGTTATTTATCACAAATGCACTGAAAATATCTGATCTAATCTAAAATTGGCATATAACTGTAGAGAATAAATTGAATGATTAAAAAGGTTAGAAATAGATTGAACAAGGTACACGAATGGCCACTAAAAATGAAAAATGTTGTCTAACCTTGTTTTCCACTAAGAACTTAAACCTTTCCTGCAGTGGAAAGTTTGGAGTTTTGTAGAAATAATTCCTTTAGATGCCTAAAGTTTTGCTAATTAAAATCTTCTTATGTAAAAGGTAGTGATGAAACAGTGTATTACTATAGAAGTAGAAGAAGTAGCACTGTGCAGACAGACTGACAGCCTGCTGTTTCAGAGATTCAATCCTGAATTGGGTGAATTTTTCCAACTTTTCCAGCTGGATAGTCACGTTTGGGGCACAGTCACTTTGACTGATAGGTGTCCCAAGACAGACAGTTATAGTGTCTACTGACCACCCCCCCCCCCTTAGTGTGTGTGCTGTTGGAGAATTTTTAAATGAATTATGTAACTACTATTATGGGTTGCTGGCCATCCCAGAAGTTTGTGCTTAGTTTTGGTGATTAAAATATTAGTGCCTTCTTAGCTGTTACTTGGAGTGCGGGAAAATATTATTTGGTCACTTGCTGAATTTGTAAGTTTGCTCACTTACTAAGAGATGAACAGTCTCTATTTTTTATGATGGTTTCATTTTAATTAAGTGAGACGGAATATTAACCAAAAGTTCAGAAAAAACACATTACATAAAAGTTATAAATAGATTTGCGTCTCATTAAGTGACTACAGCCCAGCCAGAATTCTGGTTCCCACTGATTGTTTGTAACGTGGCACACAACCAATCAGTCAATTACAGATACTCCTGATCTCAATGTGTTATGTGTGTAAAGCACACCTGTCCACAGAATTAGTTTCTTCCATTCCAGTCTGTCCGCCATGGTCGGCAAGACCAAATCTTAACTTTCCCATTGAACAGCTAAATAATTCAGAGAAGGCTTGGAGTAAGTGCTGCGGTCAGATGAAACTCACATCAACCTAACCTGCCATGTTTGGAAGAACAGATATGTTCTTTGGGTCACACTCAACATATCTGTTCTTCCAAACAAGGCTAGCCAGTCTCCAGACCTCAGTCCTGTAAACGTCTGTGGAAGGAGCTCAAGCTTCAGGTAGCTAAGCAGGTAGCTAATCTGTTAGCCAAGAAAGCTAAAAGATTTAAAGAGTTTCTGTAAAGAGACTCGCTGCGCCGTTAAATATAAACAAATGTCCAAGAAACCCATCCGCATATATACATATTCTGTACAGTGTCTGAAAATATAATGGTCTATACCAGGGGTCTGCAACCTTTAACACCCAAAGAGCCACTTGGACCTGGTTTCCACGCAAAAGAAAACACTGGGAGCCGCAAATACTTTTTGACATCTAAAATGAAGATAACACTGCATATATTATTTTGTTTTGTTTTTTACCTTTATGCTTCAACTAAGGTGTGTTGCTTATGAAATCCATGAAGTGCTACAGAGAAAATTACATTTTATTTATGTAATTAACACATTTTGAACTCTTAAAGAAATATAACAAAAGGAAAGACACCCAGCTGAACTAAAATGATCCATGTAGCAAACAAAACTGTTGTGAGGCCCCCTTTTATCGCCTTTGGGCTTTTGGAGTCTTGACCTGACTTTGAAGAAACAATTGGAAAAAAAGCACTATGCTGCAAAAAAAAATGAAAAATAGATATTTGCAAAATTCTGCCTAAATATGTATTTTACTAGGTTGATGTGTGTGGCGGGGCGTGGTCTGCAGCGCCGCTGCAGCGGAGGCGGACGCACCTGAGCGGCACCCGCAATCACGCCTCGCCGCCTTAACGTCTGTGCTCTCTGCTGTTGTTGGTATGTGTCGGGCTGTGAGCTGAAAAGCTACAGCCTGCTGTATGCGTACAGCAACCGTGTGTGAAAAGTGGTCAATAAAGAGATGCTGAAAAGCACATTCATGGAAACATCGTCGGGTCTGCGTGGTACGTTTACAATGGGACTTCCGCTCCTGAACCTCCGCGCACAGCGTCTGCAAATCGGGGCTTTATTAAGTCACTTTCATCTTTACGCAGGACTGTAAGCTGTCATCTGTGAGGCGTGAGTGGTGTTTGTTTTTAACTTAGTTCACGGTGGAGCTGCTGACATAATGTGGATCCGAAGATCCATAATTGGCCTACCTGGGGTTGAAAGTCTCGATAAATGCACGGCGCTTCGGCGGGTACACCGGCTTCCGCGAGTGTGACGCTTATTTTGAGCGATGAAAAAATTATAAAATATAATTTTATTTTATATTTCAATATCACAATAATCTTCCAATTTAGAACTACAAGTTAAAAAAAGAACTAATCACAAATAAAACACACTTCAGCTAAATACTTCTAATTTATTTTCCCAGACCACGCGGAGCTGCAGTACAAGGACTAAAGAGCCGCATGTTGCCGACCCCTGGTCTATACTTTTTGCTTAGCTCGTAAAAAACAAAAAAACTTTTCCTCAAGAACTTCTTTAATGTTGCAAATCTGTAGAAAAAGGAGATTTCTTTTTGTACCAAAGGACTGGGGATATAAAAATAAATGGTCCTGGCCTGGATGTGCACTCCAGCCTTTCTTCAGTTGCCAATCCACTTCTGTAACTGATGGCTGCTGGCATGTCAGAGAAACTGACACTTTGTCTACGTGCTGACATGTACCTTTGATCTGCCAGGCTGTAGATTCCAATTTGGATGTAGTTGCCTATTTGTTTTTGCTCCCAAGCTGCTCTGTCTGACAGGGACCATCTATTTCAACAGCTTCCTACTCCCACTTGTATTTTTATTCATAACTCCTTTGTCATCTCGACTCAGTTAATTTTTTTTCTCCTTACTAATACAGTCAGTAGGCTCGTCTTTCTCCCTTCCAAATGGATCTCACGTGACATCTTTTCTTTTCCTCCATGACAGGATTCATCATTTTTCAGTTGGAAATGCAGATCTTTTGGTGATTGTTATTTTTATTATGAAATGTGGGACAGATCAGAGATGATGGCAGCCTGAGCTTGTGTGTTTTGGAGCGCTTGTCCCTGCGCGCCGTCACACCTGCATCTGTGTGTGTTTATCGAAGCTGACGCGTGAGAGCTCTCTCATCTGAGAGGATTGACGGAGCCATTATGGTGGCGGCGCTGTGTGGGGTTGAAGCCCATTAGTGACGCTACACCCGCTGCAGTGTGGACGCCGGTCCCAGCAGCGTGGCCTGTCACCGCAAGACGGATTACCCCACTATGCTGCCACTCTACATCCCTTCGCCTCAGCCTCCCTTGTGTGTATTTGTTTTTGAAGACTAAGGTTGCAATTATGCACAATATCAGTCTTTGTTTTGTAGTTGAAAATCAGTTGTTTCTGAAAACACTGTTTGTCTCTCGTGGTCACAGTGCATTGTCAGATGTATTCCCATTTAAAAAGACAGAAAAATACAGGATACATCAACTTGAGACTGCTTCAGCTGTTTTTGTAGACTTTAAAAAACTGATAAAAGTCTTAAGTAGTGCTTTACTGCAGTGAGTGTGTGTTTCTGTGCTGACAGCAAGTTTTCTATGTGTGTGTCTGTTTGGAAGCAGTACTGTCACGCCTTCATCTGCCCTCCTTCCATGGGGATCCTTAAGAGATGAGATGTGAAATGTTGAAAGCAAACATATTTGTTATAAATCTCTGTGTGTGTGTGTGTGTGTGTGTGTGTGTGTGTGTGTGTGTGTGTGTGTGTGTGTGTGTGTGTGTTTGTCTGTGTGTGTGTGTGTGTGTGTGTGTGTGTGTGTGTGTGTGTGCTGAAACTTCCTTGCTGTGGAGTCCAGAAACATGCAAATCAAAGTATTTCTGCATTTCAGTCACGCATGGATGATGGTAATTCGTGCTCATTATAAAACATATTGAATATGCAGTGTACAGGACAGCTGTGTGGCTGTGTAGGGCCATTTTGCTGTAAATACTTAGAAGTCAGAACTCTACAACTCTACATTTCCAGGTTTTGCTCAAAATGTGCAGTTTAACTTAAAGAGTAAATTGTGTTGGACAATAAAAAGCACACTCACATACATTCAGAAACACAGAACTCAGGCCTGAGAAGCAATCATGTAGCAAGGGCAGAGGTTATGGGAACATCACCTTCCAGGTTCTCATTAGACACTGATATGAATGATAAGGACCAGTCACTGAACAGAGCCATTCATGGGGTTATCTGTTGTGTCCATCACATCACACAGAAAGGCATTGCATCCACATTTGGATTATAAGCATGGCATCATTCTGGATTTAAAAGCGAAACTTTTAATGTTTGTTCATGTTTAGACAAATCACATTAGTTAAAAATAACGTACAACGCATTGCTATGCCATAGAGTTTATAAAACACTGAGCATAATCTGAGTCTGAAAAATTAAGCATGAAATTTCCTAAACCTGCATTCATTTTTTATTATTTTTTTAAAATGATTTTTTTCATAAAAAATAAAAATAAAATTGAAAAATAAAAAAGAAGCTTTTGTTTTGGCCTGTTGTTGATTGATGTTGGCATTTTAAACAAAAAAACAAAAAAAAGAGGACAATTTGCTGAACTTAGTGGGCAATACCTGTGTTTCCACAACTGAATGTTCAAACATTCAGTTTCAGTCGGTCACCGACAGCAAAAAACTTCAGTGCAGTCACCGGGCAAAAATTGAAGGCAACTTTAGTGAAGAATATCTAAAAGACAAAATAATGCTTAAGTTGATTATTGTTTTTTGTGCACCTTCCCAGGACCTTTTTTCAGATAACAATAAATGAGTTGTGTTGTGAGTGAGTCTGTTTTGTCTCAAGTCCTAATCCCCATCTTATGGCTCACTCACACTAGAGTAAAAATAGGATGGCAACATCTCTGTAACTAGGAATAATCACTGGTCGCCTGGTAATTGCATTGAAGTTTTTTGCTATCGGTGAACAATTTGCAAGTAGTTGCGGTGAGTATTTTTATTGCACGTTGCCTGGTGAAAAGCAGCCTGTCTCCAAACAACTGAAGTGTATCTTCAGAGGAGTCGTTCAAAGCCAGTGAGTTTGCAAATTCTTTGCACAATTGTGCAATAAATATGCTCATGCTGAAATCTCTGACCACGGTTTTAGTGTGACTATAACTTTATACTCGGTTTCATTTAAATAACTCCTCTGTTTTCTTGATTCAGAGTATATTCAAGGTCTTAGACTGTAACTGTTGAGCATCTTTTGTTTGTCTTTGCGTCTCAGATCAGGATGGAGCTGAGCCCAGTGCTAACTCAGTCTCAGCGTTCAACCTCCTTCGTCTGTCCCACTACACTGGAAGACAGGAGTGGCTCCAGAAGTCCCAGCAGCTACTGACGGCATTCTCTGACCGTCTGACCACAGTTCCCATAGCCTTGCCTGAAATGGTGCGAGCTCTTATGGCCCAGCACTACACACTTAAACAGGTGAGTTTGAAACTAACACACATGATCATGAAGGGGAACAAGTTCAGGCACCAGAAGGATTTATTTTGTCCTGTGAGTTCACCGGTTATTAAAGTCTTTTGAGTTTTGCATGTAGGAATCAGGGCTACTGGTGGGTTTTAGTTACTATGACAACCAGATAATACTTTACAATTGGTATTGGTAGGATAGTCAAAGTAGTTTTGATTTAATATTACGCATTTAAAGTGCCACTGTTGATTGGTGTTAGCCAAAGACAGTTGTCCTAAAAGCCAGGTTGGCTTGGAGAGCAGGTGTTTGCCAGGCTGCCAGCCCAAATTGATTTTTGCGTCCACCCACTAAAGGCAAAGGTTTCTGCTTGAATGATGTATTGTGCAAACACAGTTTGTCATGCAATTTGCATTTAGTGGTAAACAAAAACTGAAGAAAATGATGTGGCATAGCAGAAACAAAAGCTGAACAAGAAGCTGGTGAAACAAATTTAACTGATTCTCTTGTATACTCAGTAACCATGCAGTAAAGTGAATGTGAATCAGTATGAAACTATTCCACTACATCTCTCCACAGCACTGCAAATAAAGTTTTATTGATTGATGATGTTTGCATATTTGGGTAATAAAGTTCTCTCTTTAGTTGGTCAAACTACAGATGCCATGAAGCAACCAGAGCCTAAAGTCATGTCTGTTTGTTAACTTTTTTTATAATAACAAATATTGCAAAAAGTGAAAGACAGAGATAACGTATACTATTCCTTCCGATTGCAAATCACAGCAAGCAGCCCTACTGTACTGTACTTTACTGTATTGTGTTTCAGCCATTCCTAAACTTCCACGGCACAGTTTGAAATGGGACACACAAAACTTTTAGTCACTCTGATCGTCTCACAAATGAAAAATGAAACGTTTCCTGTGTGTGTTTTGTCATTCATTTGTTTTAATCTTAGTTTTTCTTTCCAAATTAAGTTTCCTGGTTACTATGAAATGTGAGATGAGTTCAAGATCAGGAAATGGTCTGAAAACCCGAATAATAATAATAATAATAATAATAATAATAATAAATAAGTTATTTTGAAACCCCTTAAACCCTCAGAAGTTCTTTAGAATCCCAAAACTTTTAAAATAAAAATGTGTTGATTTTGAAACCAATCCTAAAGGATTTTATCCTGTAGGGTTAAATAATAAGTGCATCTAATTTTATAAAGTTATCAAACAGGATTAAGTTGTATAAAAGTCTAAAAGGTGACTTTTAAAACGATGCTTTTCTGTGCACTTGAAATGTAATTTGTTTGTAAGAATCAAATATATTTTTTTAGGTATTTATTGTAAATTATGCTGCGCGGCCCATCTGGATCAGTTTGTGACCCACATTTACGTAATCACTGTTAAACATCTTTTACTGAACAAAAAAACAACAAAAGTTACGATTTTTGTTCCCTGAAATCAAAACGATTTTTCATTTAATGAAAAAAGATAGCAGGGAGCTTTTTAGTTCAGTCAAGTCCATTTTGTTTTTATATCACATTTGTGTCTGCTTTTAAAGTAATAAGTAACATTGTGTTCAGAAGTTGTTTTTGTATTGTAAATCAGTTTTTGATTGATCTCAGCTCCTGACAACTAATTTCTTAGTCGACTAAATGAGGGGCTGCACAGGAGTGTGCGTGTGGTGTAGGGCTGCAACTATTCCTCAGCATAATCGACGACATCGCCTGCGCAGAAATTTATTGTCGACGCATCATACGCTAGTACCACGTAAATGTGTTTTTGTAACTGACCGCAAAACAAGGAGGACGGAAGAAAATGGAAATGAGAGATTAAGATAAACATTAAATGTAGATTGTGCAAAGTGGAGCTTTCCTCCCACAACAGCACTACCGCAGTGCGTGATTATTTAAAGCGCCCGCACCCTGGAGCTGTGACGCCAGGTCTGAATGGGTCCGTTTTAGAAAGTTAAAGAAAAAGGCAAATTAGACCACTACATGAATAATCTTTAGTTACAGCCCTGCTGTGGCGGGTGAAACCTTTCTCCCTCCTTTGTCCGATCAGACTATCAAACCAGCTTGACTAGCAGTGACTTAAATAAAGGATCAAGCCTAGATTTACAGATTTATGGGGGTTTCTACAGCGATCTTGGGGCTGCAGCTCCATCTGGTGGCTCATGGATGCATAACCTTTACGACACAATAAATTGCTGGCATCGATTGAAATGTTAACAATTAGATTAAATGAGCAGAATGTCTGGTACCAACCAGCAGCGACAGTTAGTCATCTAGTCAAGTAGTCACGCACATCCTTAAGCTGAGGAAGTGTTCTAAAACAAATGAAGGATGAAAAATCTTTCACTTTATATATAATGAAACTGGAATGTATGAAAGTTTTGCAGTAATTAAAAAAATAAGAATTTTTTAAAACAATGTTGTATTTCTTTAGCTTCATTGGTAAACCTCGGTCCCAGTAATAATCATGAGTTAGACTGTGAACAAAGTGGCTGTGTGTGTAATTTACTGACTAATGAAAGTGGAGTTAGAGCCAAGTAGCCTTCAATATCGTCACCATTCACAATATTTATGTCCTGTGCTGTTTCTCCTCCCGCTGCTACTTTTTCATTATTAACAGCTTAACTTGGAAGCTCAGCGCCCATCATATAAACCCTGTTTGGATAAACATTTGTTTACAAGAGTCCTCCTTAAGCAAGCAGCTAATTTGTTGATACATATTTTTCACCCCATTTCATAGCCCGTAGGTCATCTGAGGACAGCACCTCTCTAAGCTCCCTGCACATCTAATCCCTGGACACACAGACTCTTAATCATTTTCCCCTGTTTTTAAACAGGACTTGTGCATTTAAGGGATTATTTCAGCTGTTCAGTTATGTAACTGGTTTGAAATATTAACACCCTCAGTTTAGCCTGAAACCACCAAAACTAGCAGGCACAGCAGGAGTTAGCCCAAAGTTTCTGTAACACTCAAAGAAAATTTTAAGTTTGAAAGCGTGTGAGAGAAGGGAATAACAGGAGCCTAAAACAGGATTAGTTAGGGGTTTGTCTGTCATAGATGACAGGGTGACAGGTCAGGGTAACAGCGCGAGGGTAACAAGCTGAGAAGTAAAGCAGGGGAAGGCAATCCCAGAGAAAACACCTGCCTCCCTTGTTAGTGCTACAAATACAGTACTGACCTATATCACTTCCTCTCCATCTCCTCGTCCCACGTGTCACCTTTCCCCCCATTGCTTTGGTCTTATTATACTTCTTTCCTCTTTCTTCCTTCTCCTTTCATCCACATAATCTTTTTTTCCTCACCCTCCCTCTTCTATTTTTTTTTATTTATCTTTTTTAGATTGTGATCTGTGGCCAGAGGGATGCTCCAGATACCACAAGTCTCCTAGCAGCAGTCAAGTCCCTCTTCCTCCCGTATAAGGTAAGCTTTCAACATCATGTTTGATTGAAAGTGATGCATCATTTCGACAAACTGAGAAAAATATGTCACCAATCGCTAAAGCAAAGATCAGCTTTCAGCTTTGTAGACGCATGCTGATTTACTCCAGCGTCAGTGTCTTTAAGGAGGCAGCAGATTTGCACTAACCTTCTAAACGTGCACACACACTGACACACAGAAGCAGAGTGAGCCCAACGTAGAACAGCGCCTGTGGCGTTGGCTGATTTAAGTGTGGTTTTTTAAAGGTCAGCCTGAGCTTCTCTCTTTTCCACTCCTCAGTGTAATAACTTCCCAGCTATCTCTTTGGGGGCATTAGTTGACCTTAAAGCCCGTTGCTGACATTGAAATGCCCAGTAGGTCTAAATCTTAACTCTGCAGTGGGTGAAGGCCTTACTTGTCTTCCTGCTAGCCCTGATGGAGGCTGGTAGTTAAGAACTGGACAGATGTCAGTCTGAGTCAGTCTTAAATTCACTGTGGCTAGCCAACATTTTTCAGTGCTTTCAGACAGAAAATGTTTCCCTGTGTTTCACACTAAATATAATAAATGTTAAAAAAACAACAACAGCATAAATTGTATATAATGGCAGGTTACCCGTGGTGAAAATCCAGTGTGGGAGTGCCTTTAACCTGCTTTCTTTGTAAACTGAACATGTTAGAGTAAAACCTAAAAGATTGTCAAACAAGCACCAGAGGTTTCCAATTTGTGAGCGTTAAAAAAATTTCTTTTTTAGAAAATGTTGACACAAAAGGAAACAAAGCTAGAAGATGAGCCAGTAACAGAAAGTAGATAAAAGAGACCTTTTACTTACTGTAACTTGTTTATCAAAAAATACATAAAAAATCTCAGGTGAAAATACTAGTTTCTAGTATTCTGTGTCATTCTGTGGGGGGGGTGTAATGAAATTGAAAATTTCATGTGACTATTTGCCTTTACGTCTGATGTGGTCAGATCTGAGTTGACTTAAAAAGGCCATGCTTTCACACATGCCTGTGATTTGGTGCCAGCCTCTATCTCAGAACATCTTGACAGCATGGAAGAAAAATTTCTGCGTGGCTTTGACTTTGAGAGGGTGAGGTCGGAGACAGTCACTGTCTGTTATGGATGTTAAGGTCCAGAGTGCATCCACAGGAAAGCTCCTTGGTGTTGTAGCTTTCTGCTGCTTTTGTCACTTTGTGGGTTAAATCAGCGGTCCCCAACCTTTTTTGCGCCACGGACCGGTTTATGCCCGACAATATTTTCACGGACCGGCCTTTAAGGTGTCGCAGATAAATACAACAAAATAAAACTAGTACCGGTACCGAAAAAAAGAAGATTTATTCATAACACACGTGAAAAGACCCAGGAAAACTGAGTTAACGATAAAAACGATAAAATAACGCTGAAAACCGATAAAAACCCTGAAAACCGTACATTTCACACCTGAGCCTCAACTCTCGTGGCCCGGGACCAAACGACTCACGGACCGATACCGGTCCGAGGCCCAGGGGTTGGGGACCGCTGGGTTAAATTGTAAAAAGAATCTTTACAAGCTTGTTGAGTAAGTGAAACTAAACAAAGAAAGGGCTCCAGCACAGATTCACAGCTCTCACTATAACACTGCTCTTTAAATTCACTTATTTGCCCAGCTTGCAACCAGAATTAGACTACTAAATTAAAGAAGTGATTGTCCACTCCATCTCTCGCCCTGTCTTTTCTCACACACACACACACACACTCCACACTGCCCTACTGAAATATAGATGAGTTGTGCAGTATCAGGCAGTGGCTGCAGTAACATCAAGCCATTCCAGATCCCCGCAGAGAGACACAGATCAGGACCGAGCTGGATGGAGCCATTATCAGGATGGATCTATTATTAAGGCTGATGTACACTGTGTACTGTCACATGCTCAGCCATGTTATATTCAGGGTAATGACAGTGATTTCTCTGATGGGGTACTGTCTCAGTCAGGAGAAATGGTCACATCAATAATAAAGACAGGTTTATTTTCAAGTTAGGTTCATTTAAATGAGAAAGTTGGTCATGAAAAATTTAGTTTTTATTGCTCATTGATTTTACGCTGCAGCCCCTCAGAATGGTAACCACGTCATGTCAGTGCAGCTGTGATCGGCCCATTCAGTGGTGTCATTTCCTCCTGTGCAATTCCAGCTTCTCTTTCTGTCACCATTTTTTACCCCTTAGCCACGTAAGGCTGATGGGGTATCATGGTCACCCCACCGGGTGGGTGGATAAATGCTGGCAGCAGCAGTGACTATTAGGGGTGCAACGATATTCGTATCGATATTGAACCGTTCGATACAGTGCTTTCGGTTCGGTACGCATATGTATC
>NW_024582541.1:210720-211967 GCF_018398535.1 Haplochromis burtoni
TGACACCAAAGTATCGAACCGAACCGTGAATTTTGTGTATCGTTGCACCCCTAGTGACTATGTAGGCTAAATTGTAGCCTCGTATTGTAATCGCGCATGAGGAGGCCATCTCACAGACGAGCCCTCGTGTAGTGACGTATGAGAAATTTGTCCCTGTTTGTTTGTTTTTCTTGTGTAAAATGACTCAGCTGTCACTCCTGTGCTCTTCAGCACACTAGCTGCTACATACACACACAAATAAACTTCAGCGTGCACAGAAAACACGCAGACTTTATACAGAGAGGTGAACCAGGAGCCTTCTTGTTGTGAGGCAGTAAGTGATCGGCATTACACCACTTAGAGTAAAAGAATAAAATGTTCTTTGGACTGAAAACAGTAATATGGTTAAAAAGAATACAGAAAAGAAGTAGAAACATTATAGTCGAGGAAATTTTATGTATTTATTTTTTATCTCGAAGACATGGAATAGAAAAAAAGAGGCTTCACTGGTATCTTGTTAGATACTGAATGTAAAGATGGAACAGTTTACAGTATAACTGTGCATTTGTGCTTTTAGAAGCAAAGAAATAAAGACTCCTGGAGTCTGTTTGAGTGACACGTCAGATACAGATTTTGTTCTAATGAGCCTTCAGAGTGAGATGAAGGGGGAGGCTGAGAGGGAGTAAATGAGGCAGAGGACAGAGTGTGTGTGCACATAGTATCTGTGTGTGTCCAGATATAGTGGCAAGAGCCAACTTTAGTGGCAGTAGAAGCTGTCTCAGCCAGGATGAGATTTGATGGTCCTGCACAACAATAAACATGCACATAAACCTATTTTTGGAGATGAGACATCACACTTTGAGAGGAATGGCATCACTGCCTACAGCAGATGTAAAATACACTCACGGACTTTCTGATACAGTTTGTTCACAAGCAACACTTGGAGCACATAAACACATTCTGGGAGATACACAGTTTCACATGCAAATATAAGATAAATAAGTGAGGACAAAAGTTCACATGTACGTGATGTGATTACAAACTAGAGGAAGGGAAAAGGAAGAAATTAAGAAAAAATAAAACTGTGCTCAAGCAGTTCACCTGTTAATTGATTATCAAGAAATTTAATCAGCAATTTAATCAGCAGCATAAACAGAGAAGCCCACACCTCTCCCTCTCCCCAGCCACCTCCTCCAGCTTGTCCGGGGTAACACCAAGGCGTTCCCAGGCCAACCGAGAGAGAGATATAATCTCTCCAGCTTGTCCTG
>NW_024582541.1:213104-244557 GCF_018398535.1 Haplochromis burtoni
GAACCTTGAACCTGAACCTGTTGTGTCGGTTGCGAACGAAATGGCTCTTAGTAATAAAAGCATGTATAACTTTCCAAAAGTTAATAATAAATAAGAAGTGCTTGACCTTAGAAGCCTTAGTTGGTAAAAACCTAATTGAACAAATGAATTAAGAATTGTTTGTTCAGTCTTTAAGTTACAGCCCATTTTCACACCAAGCTTATTTATAATGGAAACTAAAAACGCTACGTCCAGATCAACAGAATCAACCTTTGGAGACATTGGACACAGGTGCAGTTTTGGATCATCGCTGGAACTAATTGGTTTTTATTATTGTAATTCATACTTCTCATTAAAGTTAAAAAAAAAAAATTAAGGTCATTCAGACTTTAATGTCACTTGGCAAAATATGTAATACTTTTAGGAGCAGGTAGATTTGGAAATCATCAGCACAGAATTGATACCTGGCAAATAGAATAGAACCCTGTGAAACTGGTTAGATCTAAAGCACTAAAATAATGCTGTCCACAGAGTCATTAGCTAATAAAAGATCATTTAAAAACTCTTAAGAGAAATGATTCTGTTCTGTGAAATGTTTTAAAACCTATGAAATAATAAAAACCTCGACACTTTCTTGGTACACATTCTTTGATCTGTTCCTTTAAAGTAATTCATTTCTGGTAGCAAGAACAAGGAAAAGTAGAAAACATGATCTAACACAGATAATGTACAAGATGACACGTAAAACCACCAAATGAACTGGAAGGGAATGGATATAATGCAAGTAAGGGGTAAAGTGCATGATGGAGTCAGGGTTATATAAGCATCAGGAGTGGGAAGAGATTGAGGGTTGGTAAATGAGATAAAGGGAAGAAGTCGAAGGAAGAGTAAGAGGACTGTGCTCCACGTTACATTAGGTAGCTATGAGCAGAGAACATGTCTAATTTAAATCCAATTACTCCTTGCCTGTTTTCCTGGTTTTAGACCGCCACAAACTAATTGTGGTGAATGAGGTGCTCAGAACTCAACTCATGCTAATCTAGAGCATGCACGCACACACACACGCACATTTTTATTTCTTCACACTTCATTTAAAATACTTACTATTTTAATTCACCGCAAGAGTCTGCACTTCTCAATTCACTCCAGCACTCGGAGCTGCTTCTTCACTTTTTGCTTGTTGGAATCAATTATAGGCCTCCGTTAAACCGAAACATCGCTCTTGATTGTAATTGCTGCAATAAATTGTGGTTAATTTTTCTATTACACAGAAACATAGCTTGATTAGAGTCGGGTTAGGGTTTGTTGATTGTGTAAGTACAGGAATTGTAGTATGGGATTTGCAATACAAATAGAGATGCAGGCTTTTTTAGCAATTGGGCCTAAGGATAGGGATAGACACTACAGTGTTACAGTGGTGTTTTGTGACATGAATCTTAGTCTTACATTGGTAGGACTAGAAACAGTTTTTCTAGTGTGCCTCCTCTACTTAGGACATGAGGTCTTTCTTGTGGAAAATATGTTAACAGTGTGAAAAACACAGGTATAAATGATAAATTGATGGTGGCTAAATTTTCTTCTTCAAAGCCACGTTGGCACTGAAAACACCAACGTGTGGAATTTCTTTGCTCTAAAAGTGTGCAGTCAGAATGTGTTCTCAAAATAAGGCTAATATTCTAACAATACTTGCAAGGACATTTCTAAATTGTATCATCTTCATGTTAGTGACCTCTGTGAGTCACTGATTTGAAACCATTACATCCATATTTGCACTCCAATAATGTTCAACCTGTACTGAGTAATTCGCCTGCTTTCTCTTTTACCGTGTCTGCATTTGGGCACATTTGTGAGTCAGAATGGTTTAGCGTCTTTTGCAAATCTCCACATAGACCCTACTTTTGGGGTTTTAACAGTAATGCTTACCGAGACTTTTTGTGGTTTCTAACAAAGAGATGACATTATCAAAATGATAACATGTTTTACCCAAGAGGCAACATGTGTGCAAGTGCCAAAAACTGCCACTTGAGCACCTTCAGGATAAAAAAAAAACATGTTTCAACCTGGTACCAAAAGGTTGTTTTTGTTGATAGTTTCTCCCTTCATAACAACTCTATGACTACTGAGTTATTTATTTATTTGTTTAATTCATTTTTTAAACAAATCCACCTGGGTGCTGGAGTTAGACACATAGCTGTGTTTACTGGCAGATGTCCTAACAGGCAGCTGAAACTAGAAGGTCTTTGCTAGGGTCCATTCACTGCTTTGAGTCATTAAACTAAATTTCTTCACTGTGTTTGTGGCTGATTAAACAGGAGTTAACGTTTATTAGGGCTGATGCAGAGATGAGAATTGTCAAAACAAAGTCCAAAAACACCCACGAGATCGTACAGTTCAAACATACTTGGGGAATTTAACAGACCCAGGGACAAAGGAGAAAACAGGACTATTTATACACTTGGGGCAAACTAGACATAGGTGTAGAGTAGATGATCAAGGCAATGAGACAGGATGGGGGTTCAAGGTCAAAAAGCCATTATCAACCTGATGAATGTCTCTCTTTAAAATTTTAAGGTTTTATTGCTGTAGAGAAAAATGTTTGGTAAGTAAGGTAAGTAAATGCAATTTAGTTCTCTAGGAACAGAAATGTTATTGAAAAAACAAACTCAGAACTCAGTTTGCATTGTTCATTTGATTGCTCTGCCTATCTGATGTAAACACTCTTGATTACCACAAACGTCCTCTCAGTTTTAATTATAGAATTGTTTTGATGACATACTCTTCGACTTTTCCCTTTCCCTTTCTTTTTTGTATTTTGTTACATGCTGTTCAGGAGCATCCCATAACTGTGGCTGGCTCGATGGCTAAAGCAAGCCATGGTTGGGAAGTTTAATTTGTCATACTTTTCATTCTTTTTTTAATTTTAATTTTTTTTTTATTTATCAGTGTAAAATACTTTTGTGCCACTAAGATTATGGAACTTAATATATACTTAAATATAGCTTCTTTACTGCTCGACAGATTGCATTGACTTCCTTTGTGATATTTTTCCCCAGTCCTTAAATCTAAATTCTGCTGTTCCTAATGAGAGCTGCTTTAAAAGTAGGCTGCTGCATTTTGAACTGTGTGCTGGTTAATCTTGGTGGTTAAAAAAGAAAAATCAAGATTTCTCCATTGGTCTGTCTGATCAGCATTTTTAGAATACATTTCTAGAAAATGGAATACATTCAACACTAAACATGAAGATTTACATTCATCAAGCTGTGATCTCAAGGCTGCTTAGTAATGTAAGCAACAAAGCATGTTGGCAGTGGCATTGATAGTGGTTCAAATTATGAATTTCTGTCAGCCCAAGATTTACACATGATCTTTTATGAGTTGAATAATGCTTTACAAGAACTGTAATTCCCATTGTGAGTTCCCACTGAGCCTGACTGTGTCTTGTCAGCTCTGCTTATTCATCAGCCTTCCCCCCAGAAAACTAGCCAAGTAACTTTGTGTAACTCTATTATAAGCAAACTGTCACAGAGAGCAATAGAGTTGCTGTTCCTCTCTCGAGTGTATTTAAGTAAAAACTTCAGCAATATGTGTCCCATAATCTGGAAAGTGTTTGTGGCACGTCTTATGGAGGACTGTAAAATGTGAGCGTTAGAAAATATGCTTAGGACAGAGAGATTTTTTTTTATGGTTTACGAAATACCATGTAAGAATTATTAAATGGAATTACATGTAGATGGATATATTTCGCATTCCCTGTGCCTTTCGAAAGACGAGAGTGAGGCAGAGAGAATAGGACAAATCGTAGAGTAGAAGGATGGACCGTGGCCTATTAAGAGGAGAGTCCTTTTGAAAATGTCTGCGAACAACTGGGAATCCCTAACAAGACCTTAGAGACATGGGGGAACAGTTAGCAGGGTGATATGGAGTGTGAGTAGAGAAAGGGAAAGGAGGGGATGGGTGGAGATAAGAGAGAGTATCTACTAGCTAACTTGCAATGGTAACACCACTGTAAAAAAGAGGATTAGAGTTAGGCATGCCCAGGGTCCTTTAAGCTCCGTTGTTTCACTCTGTGTCCTGTTGTGTCTCTTTGTTTCGCTGAGCCTCGGTCACTCATGAAAGCTCCTTAAAAGATTGCATATGTCCGCTAAGAATTGTTTCTTCTGTTCTGTTAAACAGACTCATACTTGTAGCAACTTTCTGCTCACTTTGACCACTCAAAGTGCTTTCTACCACAAGCCACTTAAAAACACACAATTTCAGTGCTTTTATTTATTCCTAAGCACTTTTTAGCCAACATTTATAGTCTAATGGATGCGTCAGAGGCAACCTGGGCATCTTCAGCGTCTTCGACATGTAAAGCCAGGAATCAATCCACCTCCTGATTGTTCGGCAACTCTCTCTACCACCTGAGCCGCCAATACCTTGATGACCTGTTAAGCCCAGTAACCATCCAGAGTAGAAAACAGTCTGACTGACAGGTGTGGGAAAGGCCCCAGATGGCCCCAGATGGTTCATGTAGAGGAAAAGTGCATTTCAGGCTTAATTTAATGCATTCAGGTAGCCACTTATCCTCTTTTTCCTGCTTTGTCTCTGCTATTTTGCAAATGAACATCCTTTAGATATTCAGTTTCACATTACATTCACCTCCTTCCATTCTTCTTATATTTGTTAATCAAGTAAATAAAGTAACATTCACTTAATGGATGAATGTGTAATGCTTTAGCATTACACATTCATCCATTAAGTGAATGTTACTTTTTTTTCCTTTTCATCTTCATAAAGCAACGGTGAAGCTGCATGTACACTCATGATTCAGCAGAGTTGACAGCTTTAGTGGCATGTGTGCGATATAATCCTCTGCCCGTGGTATCTTGAGTGCTGTAGCCATGCTTGATGCTTCGTGCTTGTCCACATCTCAGCTCAGTAAATATCCTCATGCTGTGTGTGGATACACATTTACACATACATAAATACAGGCATTTTGCAACTGTATATCCCTTTGGGTCATTCTTTCCCTCTCTATAAGCTGTGAAATTCTTTCTCATGTAATCACAGGTGTAGCAAGATGAAAAAATTTTTTTGGTTGATCGTTCTTATGCTTGTAAAAAGATTTTTCCCACAGTTGTGGACAGAAGTTTGCATATATATATTTAATACTTTCTTTGAACTTTTTTTTTCTTTCCAAAGAATTACCTTTAAAAAAAAAACAAGTATTGTGTTCACAAGTTTGAATTTATTAAGAATTTCCTCTAATGCACACAAGGTCAAAACTATACTTACATGTTCAAATATATACATGCAATTTCACTCATATTTGGTTAAATCTCCCTTAGCAAGTTTTACTTTGACACTTGATACCCATCAGTGTATCTTTCCTGTATTTAAATAAAACTCAAGATTTGCTTTTGTCTTGGAAAACTCGCAGCATAAATTTAACTTCTGAGATTTTTTTTGAGTAAATGATTCCTCTACACAGCATGCTACGACAAAATGTAATAATTTTAGTTAAAGTTTCCAAACCTGGAACTAGGTAGACTGCAATACAGTTGCAGACTAAAGCTGACAAACACATCTTGTTTGGTGTTACTTACACTCTCCTTTTGTAGTCTAGGTTAGTTTAAATCAATCAAAAATAATGTTTTGAAATGTTGTGCTGAAAATGCTACAACTTTGTGTGTCCCATGCCTCCATATTGGTGACCCTACCTTGAACACGCATCGAACCATGGAGTTCGCCCTGGACGGCCAGCTACTGCCGGCCCTCTAGCTCCTGCTGTGGCTATGTTTGCTGTGGCTACGTTTGCCGTGGCGCTCCAGTTGCTGGACTTCTGGCTCCACGACCCCTCGTCATGGTTTGTCCGCGTGGAGGCTCAGTTTGCTCTCCCCGGCATCTCGGCTGACGACACGAAATTTCATCATGTGGTGGCATCGTTCAACCTGCTAGCCACCCGCCGTGCGATGGCCCTCCTCCGGGACCCGCCCGTGCAAGGGAAATATGTCGCCCTTAAGGACCTACTCCCGCGGCGATACACCCTCTCCGGTGCGGAGCAAGCCAAGAAACTTCTTTCCCTCTCCAGGCTGGGCAGAAGCACGGCTCTTGAACTCACGGAAAACATGTTGTCCTTGCTCGGTTCGGACGACGGAGGATTCCTTTTCATCCATCTCTTTACCAGACAACTGCCTGTCACTGTGAGAACTGGCCTCGCCAGCTCCCCGTTTCTAGCGGCGCAGGAGTACCGCTCCCTGGCTCAAGAGGCAGATCGCATCCTGCTGGTTTCCCACACATTTGGAGTGCATGCCTCGGCCGTGGATCTGCCGGCGACACCCCCAACAGCCTTCTCCAGAGTGGACAAGCTGGCACTGACGGCAGGAACCGCTACACACCGCGGGAAAGATTTTTGTTTCTACCATCAGCGTTTTGGCGCCAGAGCGCGTTGCTGCCTGCCGCAGTCGCTGACGACATGGAAAGGCTGCTCTTCATTGAAGACTCACGCTCCGGGCACTGTTTTCTGCTGGACTCTGGCTCCCAGAAGAGCCTCATCACGCCCACCGCCGCGGACCGCTTAGCAGCAGGCCACGGACTGCGGCTGATTGCGGCTAACGGTTCTCCTATTGCAACTTATGAAGAAAGACGAGCCTCATGCTGGAAGACACGCCGGTGTGGGATGGCGGTCCGCGTTTGCTTTGCGACGTGTCTATGGGTCGCCCGTGCCCCGTCGTTCCCCTTTCGTGGCACCGTCGTGTTTTCGACTCCATCCATGCTCTCTCTCACCCGGGCTTACAGGCTTCGGTCAAGCTGGTAAGCGACAAGTTTGTTTGGCCGGGCCTGCGGAAAGCGGTAAAGAATTGGGCTGCTGCGTGTGTTCTGTGCTAACGCCCGAAGGTCCACAGGCACACTCAGGTGCCCCTCGGACCATGTGCACGACAATTTGGTCAGACCGCTCCCACAGTCACAGGGTTTCACACACCTTTTGACTGTGGTGGATCGCACCACCAGGTGGCCAGGGGTGGTTCCCCTGGCTTTCACGACAGCAGAGGTGGTGGCCAGGGGGTTTCTTTTGGATTTTGGGGGCCGGCAGGAGGTAGTTTCAGTGGACCAACTTAAGCCTGCACACATTCTGCAGGATGCGCCTGTGGTGCCAGCCCTCCGCCGCAGCCGCCCACCTGCTGCCGAAACGTTGGACTCTGACCCTCCCTCTGTGATCCCACCGTGCCCGTCGGCGCTTGTCCGGCAAGCGGAGGGTTTGGCCTGTCCTTCCCGGCCTGGTGAGCCCACAGCCAGTTCTCGGACTCCGCGTTTCAGCCGTTCTGGACATTTGATTAAGCCCCGGGTCCTGGACTAGTGGACTATTTGTTTGGGTGTTCGGGGGGCTGGGCATGTGTGGCAACCCACTAGAGGGCTCTACTCACACCCAAGCTTGGCGGTGGTGGATTTAAGTAATAATACATTTTTACATTTTTAAAAAAAAAAAATCAAAAGCCAGTTTAAAAAACTTAATATCACATTTTTACAGTGTATTCCTATTGTGATATCATTTTTATTTTAATTATTTAAAAAATACATCATCTGTGGTAGCATGTATAGATATGAAAAAGTAGCATTTCAGCACAACATTTCCAAACATGAAAACTCAATCTTTCATGTAAACTTTTGAAAGGAACAGTAGAAAACTGCTTTAACGAAACAGTTTGTGTGCCCATAAATAGTTGGAAGCACTCTAAGCTGAGCCAACATCTCCCTGGCAGTCAAAGGAAGGAAAGCAGTTCTGAGCATTTTGTTCAATGACAGTGCCAAGAATCAATTTGCATTTACTGGAGAACTGTGTTGAAGAACATCCTGCATCAACATTACTCCGAACTGCATGCAAATTCTCTACAAGCAGTTCAGTCTTAGTCTGTCTCTTTCAGATAATTTATTTTCAAAGCAACAATTTGGATTTTGTTCCTGTTGGCTGCCTGTGTCTCTTTCCTGTACTGGTGTGCTTCTTCATCTGCCTCAGCCAGTATCATGTAATTTTCACTTGGATCTCTTATCTGAAACTGATGAATGGTATCTAGTATCTGGACCTTGTAACCATTCTATCGAGGAGGCAAGGCAAGTTTATTTCTTTAGCACATTTTAACAGCAAGGCTATTCAAAGTGCTTTACATAAAATTTCAAAAGCCATCAAAGGTAATTTACAAAAGCAGCGTAAGAGGATATAAAAGAGCATTTAGACCAGGGATGTCAAACTCATTTTCCATTGAAGGCCACTTTGATCGCCGAGTGAAACATACATTGTGTAAAGACATTTAAATACACATTTAACTACACATTTAATTCCTGAGACATCTTACTATAAAATAAAGAAGTTCAATTTCAGTTTTTCTACATGATAAATATCTAAAATTACAGAAAAGATTCTGGCAGCTCACTGCCCAGACTGTCCCATATTTATAGAACTTACAGCTTATTGATTGATGAAAGTTTTCTTGTTTTAATTGAAACTTCTATGGTAGAAAGTAAAAATACAGGAACTTTTCTGTCATTTAATTGTTTATCTGTTACTTAACTACTTTAGTGTAGTAAGAATGGCTATAGAGAAGATTTTTATCAGTTGTATAACTTCTAAAACGTTCTGCCCTCTTCATATTTTCCTTGCTTGCTGTCCTTGTCCTTGCTGGGCTGATTGTGGACCCTGGGCCTTATGTTTGACACACTTGATTAGACATTAAAATAGCTATATAAAATTAAAACAGTCATTTTTTGTGAAGTTGCAAGAAGAATGAAGTAGTTATTAGTACTAAAGTTAGAAATTAGTAGTTATTTTCTTTAACCCTCTAGGGTCGACGGATGCACGAGTGCGTCAAAATCACATGACCAATTTAAGACAACACAGCAACAAGATGCAACGATGCACAGCCTCCATTTCAACTTGTCAAAAGTGTGGACTGCAAACTATATACCAGTTTTTGAATTGTGTTGATAGGCCATGTAAAACGAGAGTTATGATAAAAGAAAAATACACGCTATGTTTGTGTCTGAATAAAATGGTATAAACAGTGTTTTCTAAGGACAGCGCTAGCAACCACTCTCCCCTTTGGAGCAAAAAATTTTTTTTTAAAGAAAAACACCCCTTTCCTATTGGTGTTAAAGTGTACCATGTCAACGAATCACAAAATTATATGTGGCATTTGGTTGTTTAGGAAGAGGGGGTAAGTTTTAGGAGTGACACCAGATATGAGGTATGAGGGCTGTGCCGAAGAGAGTGATACCAAACAAAGCAAGATGAACAGTTTTTAAAGGTGAAATATAGAAGTAAAATCAAAAGTAGTCAAAAACGGCCAATTATACCCTGGACCCCAGAGGGTTAATAACGCTTGAATAATTCAGTTCTGCTCACATTTTTTACAGCAGTATGAAGCTAAAATCTCAGTATACAAAGATATCCTGTAAACAGAATGGTGTTGTTGGAAAGGCTAAGAAAAATAATTGAAAACTCACTTTGTTCATTTTGTGCTGAAATTAAAAGACATACAAATATGTTCTAGCTGATCAATCTTTCACACACAGAGCTAGTATCCATACACGTGCTGAAATTCACACAATTTCCCATAGTGAATTAGAAAGAAGCAAAATTTTAGACCTTATTTCCAATTCTGGCCCACTGTACGACTGAGAGCTAATGAAACACCTCAGATGGAGTCCAGCAGCAGTCTTTCATCTCACACATCCAGTTAGTGGCTAGTGGTTCTCAGGGGCACAGATGTACTGTTCATCTGCCTTCCAGTGACCCTGAGTGTAAAGCCACCTGAAACAAGAGCCAAGCTCTCTGTCAAGGATTAAATTAGTTACATCTGACAAGAATCTAGATTTCCTTTGGTTCAAAAAAAAGTTCATCTCTATTATTTTTTCTGCTTTTGCAAAAGCAAAACAGAATGTAAATCTTTTCTTATGAGTCGATACTGAGTATTGACAAAGGCCGATTATGATAATATAATATTTTTAATATAATTATTATTATATAATAATAATTTGCAGACATCTGTAGTATTCTGATTGATAATAATAATAATAATGGATTGGATTTATGTAGCGCTTTTCAAGGCACCCAAAGCGCTTTACAATACCACTATTCAACAACCACATATTGTTGATGTAAGTTGATACAGATTTGAGCAGGTAAAATTCACCACAATATGCTTTGTTTAATCTATAAATATAATAATTTACAGTATATTAGAATAACCTTCAGTACACTTTTGATCAGGATATGTTTTTCAGTGCACACATAAACAAATATGTTGGACTGATTATCTCTATGCTGGACTATTGATGTTTGTTATTATCAGGTTTTATCGATCTTATAATTCCCTAAAAAGCCCCCAGCTTTGAGAGGATGAGAGTTCATTTTGCTTGTTTCTGTTTTCTCCCATATTAGTTTCTTGTCATTGGCTCCCAGTTAAATCCAGAATTGAATTTAAAATCCTTCTCATCACATACAACATCTTGAATAATCAGGTCCTGTCATACATGCACATGATCCTAACAGAGTACTCTGGTTCCCAGAGTTTCTAAAAGTAGAGCCTTCAGCTGTCAGCTCCTCTCCCATGGAACCAGCTCCCAGTTTGACACCCTCTCTATTTTCAAGATTAGGTTTTTTGATAGAGCTTGTAGTTGGGGCTAGATCAGATGTCCCTGAACCATCTTCTAGCTATGCTGCTTCAGGCTCAGAATGCTGAAGGACTTAATAGGATACACTGTGCACTTCTTCTCCGCTCACCTTTTTTACTCTTCACATATTTTTACGCCACTGCAGCATTAATTGTAGTCTCCTCTCTCCCTCACCCTGCTTTGTCCCGTCTCCCTATGTTGTGGTTTCATTTGTCTTCTCTTTTTCGTATCTTTTTCCTCTTACCCCCCCAACTGGTCACAGCAGATGGCCCCTACCTGAGCCTGGTTCTGCTACTGTTGAAATGGGGCCGTCTGATTGTTGAGGTTTTGTCTGTCTTATTGTTGGGTCTTTACCCTACAATAAAAATCGCCTTGAGGCGGCTTTTGTTGTGAATTCGTGCTATATAGATAAACTTCAATTGAATTTAATTGGAAACTGAATGTAATTAATATAAAGACAGGATCGAAAATGGAGCGCTCACTGATAACCCAGTTGTTGCAACAGCAAAATATTAAGTTAATTTTAATAAATGAATTATTATAAAGGTAAAACAGTGAAAGTTTGTCATGTCTGCTTTTCCTTCAGTGGACTTGTAGCCTCTCTCATTCACCACCACCCACATTGCTCCACCTCAGTCTGCAGCCCTCCTCGGCTCTGCTCCTCAGGCCTGAAGTCAGTTCAGCTGATCTGCTGTGTATTTCACTTTTTTTTGCTCTGATTACTACTTTGGACTCTCTGCTCTGACAGTAGAAATCTGCCCAATTCTCTACACTTCCAGCCCCGGGTCAGCACCGTAGTAACCATTCATCTTTTATCTAACTACAGTGCCCTGTGTATTCATCTATCAATCACATCTAGCTGTTTCTTGCTCATGTGTCAACAATGCAGGTGTGCTGTAAATGTAAAGTGCAGCATTTTTACAGTGATTTCTGTTGGGGGTCAAATTCTCTTGGCGGCTTTAAGTAGAGGTGTTTGTAATAATTTGTCATTTTAGCCAGATAAGTAATGAAGTATGAGATGATGAGTTTTATACACAGCTACATAAATGACCCTCTTGGTGGTTCTAATATTAACCAAACTAAAGCTAACCGTTGCCGTTTCAAACGTGTAGCACCAGGGTGATTCTCCACCCGTGTTGTGGAGCCGTGCTTAACATTCTTCTTTAAATTCGAAGTAGGACACTTATGCATTTTGTGATGTTTTTGATATAATGTTCCCCGTTACATTAGTAAGGGAGGACCTTTGATTGGGCCTTTCCATACAACCAGATCTGCTCCACTGTTCCTCCAGAAAGATCACCCAATCGCTGAAATGTTACTGGAGTAATGAACGATATTCTTCCAAAAAGGTAAAGGTGATTCCTCAGAACATCTTTGTATGGATTTACAGTCATCCTTCCTTCTAAGGAGACAGACCCCCACCCCAGCATAACAGAGCCAGCAGATCCTCTCCATACAGGGGTCAAGGGTTCAAGTCTTTTTCCTTCATTAGTCACTCGCCTGTATATCTGGGATATTTCAGACTACTGGCCTCGTCCTTGTATCACTCATATGTCAGATTTTATCGCTTTAGCATTTCTAACTTGGCGTGACTTTTACGACATTAAAAAATGAGAATCTTCTTTCATCTTAAACACAACAGAAGCTGATGAAGTGTGCCGTAGGTGTCAGGGCCTGATTGAAGAGAGAGGCTGTTAATTCTGCTCAGATCCCAAGGCATTCTCACATCTCGCTGCAGACACAGTTTGATTTAGTGAAGAGGGTCCTGTAGAGACTGTCAGCAGCTGAAAACTGATGCCCAGCTTGACAAAAGACAGAACACACTGCCAGAACAGGCTCGCCCACTCATTCTAACTCAGGTCAGACGGCAAGAGTGTGTGTGTGTGTGTGTGTGTGTGTGTGTGTGTGCGCGCGCGCGCGCAGGCTTATTTTGTAGTTTTTTCCCTTATGTCTGTATTCGTAGCTCTTGTGTCAAGTAATGTGCATAATTTTGGATATTAGCTTGATTCTACATTTTCGTGTCAGTCTTTTTAATTCTCTGGATTTAAAAAAAACAAACTGGGAGAACATCAATGATATTGTCACATTTCAGTAACCTGCTGTGAAACTCCTGATATTCATGCACATGATAAGCTGATTTTCACCCCCACCACTGCCACCCACCTAAACATTTCTGCACATTTAACACACCCTTCCTTTGACAGCAGTGGTCTTTGTGAGCAGGACAGTGGGAACTCCACACTGTAAAAACTGTTAAGCGTTAGCTTGAAGAAGACGAAACACCTCAAATATGAGGCGGTCCAAAATTTTAATCCATAGGAAAGCCTCAAATCCTTGTCAGAGCCCTTGTGGGTCATAACTGTTTTTGGAAGGATAAGGAAAGCTTCCAGATTCTTGCTTTTAATGTGGTGTAGGTGATCATATTTGGAGTCTGAGTTTAAACTGAATATTAAGCCTTGCATTAAAATGTGCACTTAGTTGAATTGTGTTAACTGTTCTGGATATTATATAGTTAAGTGTAGAAAAAGGCAGATTTTGATCTCTGTGAAGAGTTTTAGCTCAATCCTGCTTAATGCTCCCAAATCAGCCGAATCTGTTCCCGTTTCTCTGACCTTCTCCTTCCTCTCAAATGTCTCCTGTCCAGTTTTCTTTCTGGCACACTCACCTCCTCTCATCCTTCTCTCTTGTTGAAAAGATAAATAAATGAACCCAAGGGTAAAGTTAAAGTCACTGGATGACTGGTGATATGAGCAGCACACTGTCACAGAATGTACGTAAAAGCGTGAATTTGTCTGTTTCTGTCCTGGGGCAGAAGTCCAGATGTCAGGTTGCAGTGATGACTGAGCAGCACACAGTGAGCATGCATGCATGTGTGTGTGTGTGTGTGCGTGCAAGTTGGACAAAACAAAAGTGAGAGGGATGGGGGAAGTAATTCTCTTCACGCTTGACTGCGTGTAGAACTGTGATTGCTCTTCCTCAGGTGTGACAGCGGCCCCTGAAAGCACGCATTCGATGCGATTATTGTGTGAGTTTAGCCCCCAAGTTGTGCGCATGCTAAGTATGATAAAATGATTTCCGAAGCTGCGTGTGTGTTTGCGAGTTGCTGTCAGCACAGGTACGGCATGTTCTTTTTAAATGTCTGAGCTCTTCTGCTTTGGCAGAATGAGAGATGTAGAGTGGGAGGGAGCTGTCAGTGTAGGGACATTTAACGGGTGGGAGGTGTGTGTGTGTGTGTGTGTATTTGTTTCAGGGTTGCCCAGTATGAGGGGATTAACCCTGTGGGAGTTTGCACTCTCATGTGTACTCCAGAAAGCACATTGAAATGTGACAGAAGAACTGCCACACACACACACACACACACACACACACACACACACACACACACACACACACACACACACAGACTTTGCTTTCAGTCCGTCACATCCACAAGCCTTCGTGTGTACATTCACACGTAATCTGGATCTCTGTCTGTCTCTGTTTCTTTGTTTCAGCTTCACTACACACACACACACACGCACAGGTCGTTTCCAGCACCGAGGGGTCTGTGCAGATCGTGTTGTTGTGACACAGACAGACTACTGAGCGACCTTTAAGTTGAGGCCACGTGGCTGGATGTGGTCTGGACCCAGGGAGGGACGACATGAAGCCAAAAGAAGAATCAAGTCAGGGTGGAAAAGGTTCAGTTTGGCAGGGAAATCCTCCTCTGGTCGCTATGACAACGGTCACACCAATATGAACACACTCCATCATGCTTCTTCCCAGTCTTCCCCTGATTTAATGCCCAAAAATGTTTGTAGACAGCTCTCTCCGGTGCTCGGTGTAATGTTTCCACAGTTTTCTGTTTTTTAGTGCCAAAATTATTTATCATCTGAGCTTCTTCAAACACGTAAGCCTGCATGAACTTTGAGAAGATAAGATGTGGGCAGCATCCTTTCATGTTCCCCTTAAGGAAGAATTTTCTTTACCACACAGCATATTTAGTAATAGACACAGAAGTAGTTCAACACAGCAGCACGGTGGCACGGTGGTTAGCACTGTTGCCGCACAGCAAGAAGGTCCTGAGTTCAATTCCACCATCAGGCCGGGGTCTTTCTGTGTGGAGTTTGCATGTTCTCCCCGTGTTTGCGTGGGTTCCCTCCGGGTACTCCGGCTTCCTCCCACCGTCCAAAGACATGCAGCTGTGGGGATAGGTTAATTGGATAATCCAAATTGTCACTAGGTATGAATGTGAGTGCGAATGGTTATTTGTCCCTGTGTGTTGGCCCTGCGACAGACTGGCGACCTGTCCAGCGTGTACCCCGCCTCTCGCCCTATGAAGGCTGGGATAGGCTCCAGCGCCCCCCTGAAAAGGATAAGCGGAAGCGAATGGATGGATGGATGGATTTGAGCGGCGTAATCTATTGATAGTTTTTTGGCTTTTGAAGTGCAGATGGCTATCGGCACAAATGAGCATCTAAATGGCTGAGTGGAGCACTTGGGGAGCTCTGAGACAGCCAGTGAATGAGAAGGCTCATTGAGACGGGGTGAAGAGGATGCAAACAGTTCCGCATGGTGGCCCGGGTGAGTGCTGGCTGGCACGCTTACAGAAGAGGAGAGTCTCCTCCAGCAGACAATTTTGTCTAATGACTAAAGAACAATTAGCGATGAAAGCAGGATCGGGAGTACCTGTGTGCTCTAGTTTATTACAGCCACCTGTACATGTGGACATGTAACAGGGTGCAGCGTTATTGTACGGAGTGGATCACAGTACACGGATAAGTTCACATTAACATGTCCTACACACCCCCACGTGCACTCGCATACTACAGGTTGAATTAATAGGAATAATAACAATACATTATTGATGACTGTGTCAATACAGCTGTAGTTAGAAGACCAAAAACATACATCTGAAAGGCAAAGAGCAGGATTTCTGTTTATATCTATACTGTATATTGCAGTGCAGTGTCAATGTGTGTATTAGCATTATTAATCAGTGTTAATAATGTGTGAAGTTGATTAATGTGCTTCACATTGCTGTATGCACTTCAGAGTTACTGCCTAATTCAATTTAAATATGGATGTTTCTAGCCACTGGGTAACCCATAGGAAGATGAAGGACCGTGATATTTTACTGTATCATTATTTTTGTTTAATCCATATTTCATACTGATCATTATGTACTCTGTGAAGGGATGACATCATTTCTAATATTCCCAGATCACAGTTCTGATATATTAATGTTGTTTTATCACTGATACCAAAACAGTGTTTAGATCTTTTTATTAAATGCTTTGCTAGCAGCTCTAAGAGTTAGTACTGCAGCACAGCAGCATTTAAGGAATCACAGGGACAGCTGGGTAATGCTGATGATTAGCAGGTTTGTGTTTAACAGGTTTGCTATTAGAGTTGAGCATGTTAGCAAATTTGGACTAAATGCAAAGTACAGCTGACTTTGATGGGAATGATATTCATTGTCAACCATATAGTTGTGCAAAAGGGAGGTGTCGGAGGGTAACTAGACTCATTAAGATGCATCATCTAGGAATTATACATCTCTGTGAATTGTATCAGTATCTGAAAGTGATGTCCATAACAATTAGGAAAAAATCTATTAAAGACCTGACACAATATCAGAGAGATGCATCAGTTGTTTACTGAGCATTCAGCACAATGGTCTCTGTCAAATGGTGGCTGTCAAGAAGACATTCTGAAGGAAGGGAAACTGGGAGAAAAGGCTGAGGTATCCCACATTACACAAGAACTGGACTAACAGGACTAAACCAATGTCGGCAGGAAGTCAGCAACGATGTACAATAGTGGCTCGAGAGTTGGGAGTTCGCCTTGTAATCTGAAGGTTGCCGGTTCGAGCCTCGGCTCGGACAGACTCGGTCGTTGTGTCCTTGGGCAAGACACTTCACCTACACCTACTGGTGTTAGCTAGAAGGGCAGCCTCGCTTCTGTCAGTCTGCCCCAGGGCAGCTGTGGCTACAGCTGTAGCTTGCCTCCACCAGTGTGTGAATGTGAGAGTGAATGGGTGGATGACTGGGTGTGCTTTGGAGTCCCTAGAGGGGACTAGTAAAAGCGCTATACAAATACAGGCCATTTACCATTTACAATAGTGAGTGTCTACAGCCATCTGTAAGACACGGTGGAGGCTCTGTCATGGTTTGGAGCTGTTGTTGGAGAACTTGTCAAAATTGATGCAATTTATCAATCTAGGAAAGTACTTTCAGATTTTGACCCACCATTCAATACCAACTGGGAAGGATGTGAATCGCAATGGCTGCATTTTTCAGCATGACAGTGTAAACACACGGTCAGTGCAGGAACAGCGAATCTGGATAGGAAAAGCACACTATCAAACACTGTCAGTCATGGATTGGCCTTCCCGCCTGGACCTCAGCACTATTGAAGCAGTGTGACATCTCGACAAAGAACACAACGAAAGGCAGTCGACCTCCAAAGAAGAGAAAGGGGACGTCTGGAGAACTATTCCTGAAGACCCATAAGACTACTTTGGGGGATTTCCTTACCTGGATGATTTTGCATGCATCAAGATGTTCCTGAAGACTGCCTGAACAAACAACAGGAAAGCTTTCCTAATAGTTCAGACTGTGCTAAAGGATAAGGTGGTCATTTCTCTCACGAGCAAAAGTACAATTTATTATTGGAAAAACAAACAAGACCTGATTAAGTTCAACTGCTGTGTGGATAAAACAGTGCAGAGGTTTAACCTACCTGGCTCAAGCTTGTCTTAGATGTTTATATACTGCAGATACTCTGTCGATCATTCAAACCTGTAACCAGTGTTTGTTTCCTATACTGCCTCTGGTTGTCAGCTTATTATACCGACGGTCATGTCAGTCTACTCAAGAAGTTTCACCTCTACCCTCCTGCAGTCGTCCGATCTCGTCTCCTTTCTCCTTCCTTTTCTCGTTTTTCCCTCCGCTCCTTGTTTGTATTGTCATTTCTCGCTCCGTTGTGAACCAGAGGTGGTGCAGGGCCAGGAGGAAATGACACGTGTCTGACAGGAAACCGCCCAGGGACCAGACAGGGCAGCTCTCTTTAACTTCGCTCTGCTGCCTGTCCAACACTGCAGTGACACACAGACATGCACAAAGACAGGCAGCCGGTTTTTCTCTCTCTGGTGACCTGAAGCCCAAATTCACATTCTTGTGAATACATACTTAAATTATTTGTTTGGGTTTTTGTCTTTTTTTAAAGCGTCATTGCTGCAGGCAGGACTGGTGAACCACGCATGTATCCCCCACACAGACACACACATAATAATTTCTTGACTTGGTGTGGGCATGACAGCATAGCAGCCACTGACCCACGTTTGAATGTGGTGTTTTTGGGAGGGTTATTTTGGGTGAGTGTATGGGAGTAGTACAGCTGTATTAAAGGAATAAAGAGAGCAATCATGATCAGCACGAGGCTGCGCTGTGTGCCGAGATGATGCGTTGACACAGAAATGGTTTAAAGATGTAATTACACTGAACATCTTTCTCCCGGACAGTAACACTCTTCTTTAGTGACTGGACTGCTGCCACACAGATGGAAGTAACATAAAAATGACAATCCAATTACTCAAACCATTTTCACGCTTGGCCAAATGGCGACAACTGACTTTCTTTTTTTTTTGTTCGTATTAAAACAAATGGTTTCTATTTACTGTTCCAGCACTCGTTTGATTTTTCTGCTTCTCAGCTGTAATTCCTGTGTCCCACACACAGAATTCCAGTTTTCCATGTTGCTAAAACAAAATGTGTGTATGCATTAGGAATTAGCATACAGGAGGGGCTAGCTTCACTGAAATCACTGCCTTTGAGCAGATGCACAATACTTCAACTCAGTTCACTTTTATTAATTTACAAGCATAACAGCATGTCTTCTGTTTGATGTCAGTGAGAGCAGCATACTAATATGGTCATATCAGGCACATGTCAGCATAGAAGCCACACCCCAGAGTAGAAGCCACACCCACCTGCTGTTCAAACCTTTTGTCTATGAGGGACAGCCAATCAAAAGAAGCCTGATTTAAAGCGAAGACCATAGGAGTTAAAGTGGCTTGTTTGAGACAGAGGATGGTCTACCAAGTACTAGCTGGAGATGAGATGTTAACTATTTTAACTGGAGCTTGGATTGAGTTTAATTAACCTCTCTTAATCCCGATTTGTTAATTAGAGATTCAGCACGTACGCTTCTATATGCAAACATTATCCTAATCTTGAAGCATAAATGTTATCATAATGGCGAACTGATTTATGGTCAAAGAAATGTTTACTGCACCTTGTTGATCAGTTCTGTCCTTGTAATCTGATGCCACATACTTTTTGCTTGGCTCTTTCAGGTCTTGATGCTCGCTGATGGGGACACGGAGAGTTTCCTGTGCCAGCGCCTGCCCATCCTCTCCTCCATGTCGCAGCTGCGCGGTGTAGCCACAGCCTACGTCTGTCAGGACTTCACGTGCTCTCTGCCCGTCACCGACCCACAGGAGCTCCGCCGGTTACTCCTGGACGGAACTACAGACACGCAGATAGAATGACAGCTGAATAAACTGACCGAGCATGTTATCCTCAAAAACTGCTCTTCTAAGACCTGCAGCTCAAGCCTAGTTCTTTTTTTGTTGGATGTGGCTAGTGAGTCCGGCTTTGCCATCACTGGATGGCGGTGCTTTAGCAGCTGATGTTGGTAGGGGTAGGGCTAAGGTACCTTGAGGGTGTCGTCCTGCTAGCCATTCCACATCTGTTACTCCAGCCTGTTCTTTATCAGCAATACCAGGTATTACCTCAAATATCAGCTCCAGGTTTTAATTCAAATCAATGTGTAGAAATGCTTAGATGAGCTAAGCAACAGTGGCAATCTGAAAAACCTGTAGCAACTTTGCAAAAAGTTGTAGCTTTACCGTTACCCCAGAAGATCCCTAATAGAGGATAAGCTGAGAGCCCTTTAAATGAACTGGGCCAATAACATTTTGCAGAGGGACCTCTCCGGCATGCGTTCCAGCTCCTGTGTTCACGACACACGGATTTGACAGAGGAGACCTGCCTGGCGGCGGTTGATTTGTGTGTAACCGTGTAAATACATTTTTAAAACCATTGCATATGATGCTTTTATCTGTGAGGAGCGAGTCTACTGAAACTGTTGCACAAAAGATCCGCCTTGTGAATGTTGTCTTTACCTTTAGACATCATAAAAAAACAGAGCATGTATATTCACAACCCCCGAATAATAAATCTATTTCTCCTACAAGCAGTGGGTGTTTGATTTTTGGATTGATGCTTCTGTTTTGTTTGAATGTGCTGCGTTATGTAATGCAGCTATAAAGGTGCCCAGAATAAGTGTCATTTTTGTGGTGTTCGTTTTTGTCTGTGACGTCCAAGATGGGGAAATCCCATGAAGGAGTGAGTGAGTCTGTCCCAGCAGCGTTTTTCTTCTCTGTACTATAAATACTCGTACAGAGAGAAGCCGTCAGTTGTGTATTCTCTTGCTGTCTGTTTCCCGCTGTAGGCTGGGCCAATGTAATGTAAACATTGTGTGAAACACTTGGGAGTGTGTGTATTACTGCGTGTGTTTTAGGGAGACACAGATGGACCGCCGATGTCGAGGCAGGCAAGTCTCTGAGGGTCGTCCTCTGGGCTGCGGAAGCAAAGCGAGAAGAAAAAGACGAGAGGAGAAATGCAAAGTTTCCGCAATGGTGGCGGCAGATTCGTGTCCTTCACCTCGCATCCACCGCTGTCCTTTAACAACACGCAGACCATCTGCACTTGTTTACTTTTGTCTCTGTACTTTTGTCAGCCAAGTCTCCGCCCTCCCCTCCTTTTTTTCGTGTCACCTTAAGATTGAGGAGGGATCGTATTGGCAGACGGCTGCTTCTGTGGAAGAAGAAGTAGCCAAGAGGAAAACAAGGCTATGGGGAGGAAGAACATGAGGCAGAGGGAGAGAGATTTGAATGAAATGTCCCAGCATCACTTTTTTTAACTTATCAGATTGTGAGCGGTTGTTCTTTCTGTCTGTTGAAACATTTGGATGCTCCTTTTCTTGTATTTCCACACCGCTCTCTCTCGCTTGCTTCCTTCTCCTCCCTTTCCTCTCATCTTCTCCCAGGATTGGACCCCTCTGTCTTGGTGGCATATACACACTGGCCATTCCACTGCTGTGCCATTGGCATTGAAAGCATGTTGGAGCCTCTGTCTCATTTATTGAATCCTAGTCTACAAGCACACACAGTCCCCCTCCTTCCATCACTCCTCTCATTATTGTTCTCCACTAATTGTTTTGATGAGCTGCACAAGCTAAATTTTAATTAGCACTGAGATTAGTGTTTGACCCCAGCTAACCTGACGGCCCGCTAATTATGAAGTTGTAATCTGCATGCCTCAGATCTTAGTCATGATATGACATTTTGAGCAGCACCTTTGTAGAAAGAGGCTAAATGGAGTGCATACGCAAAAGGCATGACACAGTAATACAGCTGTGCACATAAAGGAAGAGATGTTTTAATAAGGTTTTTGTTAATCGTTTTTTTGAAAGATATTTTACTCATTTTTAAATAAAAATACTTAATCTGCACTTTTTAATTAAATTTTAATTTAATTTCTATAATATATCACAATTTATGAGATTTAGTTTCAAATCCACAAAAAAAGAAGACTGGTTTCTAAGTCTGCACATACAGAGGGAGGAAACAATTATGTGATCACCTGCTGAATTTGTTAACTTGCTCAGTCACAAAGAAATGAACAGTCTCTAATTTTTATGGCAGTTTCATTTTAATAGAGAGAAAGAGAAAGAATATTGACCAAAAATCCAGAAGGAAAAACACATTACATAAAGGTTATGACACAAAGAGCTCCATTCCCACAGTCAAGCACGGAGCTGGAATAACATCTAAAGTCAGGGCTGTTTTTCCACCAAGGGTACGACAACTTCACCGCATTAAGGGGCCAATGGACCAGCATGTGGCGTAAAATCTAAAGATGGGTCTTCTAACATGACTAAAGAAGAAGCCCATTAAAGTTATAGAGTAGGCTAGCCAGTGTCCACACCTCAATCCTATAGAAAATCTTTGGAGGGAGCTTCAAGTTGCTAAGTGATAGCCATGAAAGGATTTAAAGTTTCTGTAAAGAGGAGTTAGCCAAAATCTCACCTGAAATGAATGCACACCTGGTGGTCAACCTCAAGAAATGTCTTCCTGCTCTGCATGCCAACAATGGTTTTTCCAACAAAAATGTTCACGCGATGTCATGCACATTGCTCAAAAGTTGCATGCTGTTTTGGCCATGATACAGCCACCAGTTGCTAGCTTAAAATGCATATTCCTCGACTGTTTGGCAGTGGTTCTTGTAGGCTTCCTAGAGAGTCTCTCACTGCAGCAAAAACCTCCTAGTCCTTATCTAGTCAAGTCATCTTTATTTATATAGCACATTTAAAAGACATCAAGTGTCGGCCAAAGTGCTGAACAGAGGGATAATATAATTAAAAAGAGTTAAAATAGATAAGATGAAAACATTATAGGACATCCATGTATGTTTGTAAAAAATATGTGTACATGCAAATATGCACATACATATACAAAAATGTACACTTTCACACATAAGCACACATAAGTGAACATAAAATACATGTATACGTATATACACATTTCCACAGTTGCCTGTAGATGTTCATGTTTATCTGTAAATAATTGCTAGCAACTAGCCTAGCAACAGTAAAAATCTGAGCTAGCAAAGGGCTACAAAAAGGTTTGTAGGACTGGGGCTCACATTATTGCCATGATTGTCGCACATCCAAAATGACAGACAAGTTAACGTCATGTGGTTAGCGGTTGCATGTCTGCAACCACTTAATAAAAGGGTCGAGCTGCATTGTGGAACAATTTAAAATTGAGTGTTTTATTGGTATGTTTTTTAACCAAATGCTATATAAAGAGAGTTGTAATAATCAAGAGGGAAAGCAGTGAACCTGTAAATATTTTTAACCAGTCTAGCCTCCTAAAAGGTTTATTAGAGCAGGTGACATGCCTCTCCACTGATAAAAGCTGATAAAAGTTTGGATATGAACATGAAGATGGTAAGACCAAGCAGAGCTGAAACCATCTCAAAGATCCTGTTGGAAAATATGATGATGTACATTGCTGCCATAGTTGCGTTTCCTGTTTTGAATGCGATTTGCATTTTCCAAATGTTTAGAGAGAATTGATGTATATCCTACATTTTGTGTGGGTTGGATGTAAACAATGAAGTGAAGCTAAAATTATAGAGCTGCATTTGTCTTGTTATATAATTCCTTATTATTTAGCGTGCATGTGTTTCGTGACTCCGTTCTGGTTTTTGAACGGACATTAAGTGTATGGAACGATCTGTGTTTTAGATGAAAGCAAGTGTCTGTAAAACAAGGCTCTCTAAGGTTATGTGTGTCTGTGTGTGTGTGCGTGTGCTGTTGTCCTTGCTATCAGACATGGCTGCTGTGTTTCAGTCTGTGTTATAATGAGGCCACAGGGGGCCGGGAACAGCAACACACCAACTTGGAGGAAAGGAGGAACATTCAGCAGAGGGGGAGGTGTTGCGTACTTTCTGTCACCCAGCTCACGAGTCTTAAGGTTTTCTCTCCACTCCTGATGTGCTCTTACAGGACATTTCATTTCTCAAACTGTTTAAGATGCTTTGTTTAAAAGGAAAAGAAAAATCTTTGAGAAAAAACTTTCTTTTTAATAAAAATAAAAATGTTGTTGTCACTTGTAAATAATTAGATACGTGCATTGTGTGTTTATGTGATTCTGTGAAAACACTTCAGATATCTGAAGTATGGAATCAACACTGTAAATGTGTGTGTGTGTGTGTGTGTGTGTGTGTGTGTGTGTGTGTGTGTGTGTGTGTGTGTGTGAGACCTTTAGCTTGTCTTTTGAAACAGGAGATAGCTTGGTATATATAGAAATTGTGTGTGTGTGTGTGTGTGAGAGAGAGAGAGAGAGAGAGAGAGACAGTCAAAACAGGTATCACAACACTGGAACTTGTCTGATAAGACCTAAACCTCCTGGAGAAAATCAGTACCGCTTATCAGCCCAGGCTGGTACTTTGTTGATTACACAAAGCAAAAATAGAGTTAAACTGGGAGAGCGGGGTCCAAAGGATTCAAACGAGCTGATGCACCATTATTTCACACTACAAGGGAAGTTGCTGAGGTGCTAAGGTTGAGCAGGTAGGGGGGCTATAGCTCAGGCAGCAGGTGGAGCAGGTCATTTACTAACCTGGAAGGTTGGTGTTTTGATTCCGAGCTGCTCCAGTCTGTTTGCCAGAGTATCCTGATGCAAAAGGTGTCTTTGTACAAAATACTGAGCCCTGAGTTGCTTAATGTGTTCTCATTGGAGTATGAATGTAGAAAAGCACTATATAAGAACCAGATCATGTGCAAAGTGAGGTGGACTTGAAAGTTAGTGTTTTTTAACTAATAAAGCTAATACAAAAGATTTTAACGCATTATTAAATTAACATCAACGACAAGCCTTAGCTGCCTTACGTTTGACTCTAAACTACTTTGGTGTAGAATGGAGTTCATGGTTGACACAATGTATAAAGGAACCCCAGATTCTTTGGCTGCAAAACAAGCCCGAATCGTTATACTTCCACCACCGTGCTTTACGGCTGGTATGTGGTGTTTGGTTTGCACCTAACCTGGTCCTGTGCATGATAGTGACTTATCGCCCCTTTGATCTTGTTGGTCTAAAGAACATTGTTGAAGTCTTGTCATTTGTCCTGCCATATTCTTTAAAGAGAAAAAAAAAACTTTCTCCTGGCAACACATCCAAAGCATTAGATGGATTGCTGCAGTCTTTGATTGTACTTAAATAAATGAACTTCATTTCAGTTCAATTCGGTTCAGTACTTCTTTGCTATTACAGTTTCCATATTTGCTTCTAATTTTTCAATTTTTCGTCTTTCAGTGCTGTCTGGATTTCCATGAATTCCTTTTGTTTGCAATTTCAGTTTCCTGGTTCACTTTTACATTTTCTGTCTTTGCTTCTTGGATTTCTTTTTTTGGCCTCCTTGAGCTTTCTCTGGAATTCCATCAGTTCTTTTTTTGCGATTTCAGTTTGCATCTTTGCCTGTTTTTATTTCCTTGTCCTCTACTTCCAATTCAGTCTGCATTTCCATCAGTCCCATCTTTGCTTCTTCGAGTTTCAGTTCTGCTACCTCAGCTTGCAGTTGTGCAATTTCAGTTGCATGTTTTGCTGCTTCACTTGCTTTCACTTGCTTCTGGATCTCTTTTTTCTTCTCTCCCAGCACTCTCTAAACTTCTATCATTTGTTTCTTTGTCATTTCTGTTGCCTTCCCTACTGTTTCATTTTCCTCCTTTGCCTTCTGTATTTCCTCTTCCAGAGCTCACTGGACTTTTCAGTCCCTCATTTTCAGTTTTGCCTATTCAGTTGTCTTCTTTGCTGTTTCCTTTTCCCTCTTTGCTTACTGCATGTTTCCCCTTTCTAGTGCTCTCTGCCTTTCCCTCATTGCCATTTTTGCCTTTTCAGTTTCTTTGTTTGCCTTCTTCATTTTCTTTTTCTTCTCATCAAGAGCTCCCTGGAACACCATCAATTGATTCAATGTATTTTCTGGCTCTTTCTTTGCTTCTTTGTTTTCCTTCATTTCTAAAGTTTTAGTGTGTGGAGCAGTGCTCACTAATCCTTTTGTAGAACTTTGGTTGTCCATTTCAGGATTTCAGAGAGGCTGTATGCAATAAAAAATAATCATACGATAATAACTTTATTTGTATAAAGTTTTTTAAACATAGTTACAAAGATCCTCAGATATAAAATATAAGCGTAGATGTCCCAAAAACAAACACGTCTTCCATATGTTCACACACACACACTTTCATACATTACATACTTGGAGAAATTTAAAGCTGCTGATGAACCTTTCTCTCAGCAGTCCAGCCAAACTTTGGATAACCCAGCTTCCTGTATTTCAGGTTAATTAGTTATTCTAAATTAGCCATAGGTTGAATGGGTGTCTGTATGGGAACTGTGTTTGTCCTGTAACAGACTGGTGACCTCTCCAGGCTGTAAATTTGATAAGTCGAAATGGTTGGATGGATGTTCTGCAATGATGAGTTAGTCTAGTCTAGTGATGAAGAAAGAGTTCTCTGTTCAAAATTCATCATCACTTGATCCAAAGTTCAAGAGGCAGGAGGATGGAAAAACATTACATTCAAACACTGAGTTGTTGCCACAGTGTCACCTCCTTTACCTTTCTGTATCTGCTCCTCCTTGCTTTCTCAGTTTGACATTTTAGCTAACTTATGTGCATGACAGAATTGTGTAGGCAGGAGTGTTGGATCATGGCTCAGACTATATCAGAGGCAACAGCATGTCAAAAGCAGTCATGGGCAGCAGAGTGCATCCAGCCAGACACTGTCAGGCCAACTGATGGCTGGGTTGGAGGTGGAGGGATAATAGAGTCATGGACACAGCCTAGATGGGAAACAACATACTTGATCTTGACATTTCAGCACAAACAGCATGCATCCATGTATTTTTGGTTATTTATGGTGTCACACAGTTTGTTTGTTTTTTCCCAGAATGTATGAATTTCCTTTAAACGTGAGAACACAGAACACAACATCTGTTGCAGCACCTAGCTTCTCTTAATAGCAGTGTCACTACTGATGTTGATATGTCAGTGCTGATATTATAGCAATGAAAACTTTGTTACACATTGGTAAGACAAAAGCCAGCCATCATTGTCATACCCGTATTCATTTGTGTACAACCAAAACAACTTGGACCGCCCATAAAGGGAACAACTGTTAGGATCTGCTGAAAGGTAGATTATCCAAGTCGATGTGATAAATCATTTCCACCAAAAATTACTCGTGCAGTTAGTTCTGCTTTGGTGTCTTTCAAGATCAAACCTGCTATTCAACAGGTTTACGAGCAGAAGTTCAGGTAATTTCCATTATAACTGAATTATGGTGGGCAGAATCCATTGGCTCCATCTTCCAATAATGAACAAATTTCTTACCTAGACACTAGCATTAATGGTCCCAGCTTTGGGCCCACCATTTCTGTGGTGCCATGCTGGTACCACCAGTTATTTTATATATGGAAATACATGGAACTGACACCACATCTGTAGAAACAGTCTACAAGTATGATGGAGTCACTGTATATCAGGCTAGTCCCACTTTGTAGTCAGCGTTTCAGGTTTTGTGCCCCCTCAGACCACTGTCTCCAAGAATTTAGCATGGTTAGCCCGAGCACCCCACAAGCCTCGGAGAGGTAGAAGTGTGCCAGATCCACCAAGTGTCATTCTCTATCTCTGGGGCTGCGTTAAGTCAACGCAAACTCATGGTAACACCACAGAAGTGCTTTACAAAAACTGGAAATAATAAATAAATTATTAAGGTGCAATGGAGGACGAAGCCATGTTAAGATTTGCAGCTTAGCTCAGCAAACCATAGTGTGTCTGTGTGTGTTTTGGGGTAACGGACTGGTTCTCATAAAGCCGTGTAAGTTCTCAGTTAGTCAGGTCATTGCGGTCTAAATCTTCTTATATGGTGCATTTCCACTCCAAGTACTTAAAGTGCTTAATGCAACATGGCTCATTCACCCATTCATACAAGCACTTTTTTCTTAGTGCTTATATGAACATTCACACTGTGATGAATCCAGTGGAGAGGAACTTGGAGTTAGTATCTTGCCAAAGAATATTTAGGATGCAGACTGAAAAACCAGGGATCAAACCACAAACCTTCTGATTAATAGATGGCTTGCTCTGCCTCCCTACCCAACAGTTAAGTCTGTAGGCTACTGCTAGTCTAGCTGACCATCATGTTGGATGAAGGGTGGAGAGAACAAACTACACGAGAGAACAAACTACACCTACCTGGTCACAGGTAGAGAGAAAGCGAGTGTACCATGAGGTCTTGCACTGCAAAGTTTTTATCAAGAAGTTTGGCTGGAAGCTCAGCTGAAAGACCAGAGGTTAACGGCTACCAGCCTGACGGTGTTGTTTGTGTTGTTCCTACATCACTACAAAAATCCAGGCTCAACAATGCACATTTTTGCAATGTCAAGCTTTAGAATGTGGAGGAAAAAGAAAAGAAATGCTTTTATTTATATAACCTCTCTTCTGGAACAAATGGTAATCATCCCAGGTGTTTTCTTTATTCATTATCCATTTATACAATGTATAAATAATACTATTATCAACTTAGGTTTGTGGTTAGCCAAATTTAGGTTACTCACATTGGTTTGGTAGTGGTAGCTTTCAATAGCATTAGCTAACTTCTTTGCTAACGCTAACTGATTGCTCAGAAAATGTGGGTGGTCAGTTGAAATGCTAATTCTGGACCAACACTGTTGTGATGATGTCGGAACAACACAGACACAAGAATATCAGACTGCATGCACAGGATACGCAGAAAGATACTACAGGAAGTAGAAAACTGAGATAAACGTGCCGGCAAAAGTTGAATGAAGAAACACCAGCAAAGTGTACCAAACCAAGAGTGTTGCAGGAGAAGCGCCTACCTGTATAGTTAAAATGCACTTATGCAAACAGTGTAAACTATATATAGACACATGGTGCCTATGCTCTTTTACTCTTTTAACATTCTGACATTCCCTCAGGACTCTCCAAAAACCAGCTGGTTCCTGTTTCCAGCTGGAACCTTGGCAACTGCAGTGGGAACGCTCACAGTTATTGGTACAGTTTCAACGTCCTCTTTAAATGCTGACATTATTGTTCTATTACAAATAATTGCACAGACCTGGCATGTACAGCTTTTATGGTTTCAAGATTCCCTAACTCCATCATTTTTAATTGGCTGGATCAGCACTGGTGGGTCTACAATCCATTTAAAAAGGAATTAAAATATTTCAGTTTTTGTACATTTTGACTTTGACCACATATAGATGTTTTATTGTTGTACCTTAGATTATTATGGTTGGAGTGCTGGGCAGAACACTGACTGTCGTCTTTGCGAGGTGTGAAATTCAGTAACTTATTTTATTGTTCCCATTCAGTCACTTTGTGTGAATGTTATCACTGCCCTTCTGTTGTTGTGTTGCCTTTTCCAGCTGCTACAGTGCACTATAAAGCTGCCCAGTGGACATAAAGCACGGCTCCAGGAGAGATATCATTAAAGAATGTGAGCAAAGATTCCCTTTCCCTCATGACAGCAAGAAAAACAAATCTTTTTGAGTTTCTACACCAGTCTATAATTTATCTCATGAAACCCCATGTTTCTCAGACAGGGTTCTCCAATGGAAACCTGTTAATGCCTGGAAAAAAGACAATTAATATAAAATATTATTAATAACTTAAATTTATTTGTCTACTTTTATGGAAAAAGTTGTCATATGTCAGTGTCATATAACCACCCGAGCTGATATAACCAACATCTGATTAACTTCTTCTGCAGACTGAAAAAGTCTTTCATCGGTCTTCTTGATTAATATGCTTTCATTGAATGTAGGAGCAGCAGAACACATAATCAACCAGTCATCATTCAGACAGAACATGCAAGAGCTGTGAGCAATGAAACTCCTAAATCCATTCTGTTATTATGGGAACGCCTTTGTTTTTCTTCTCAATTACAGACCTACCCTAATTCTTCAGAGCACAGATTCAACAAAGCGCTAATCTCAGAGATTTTGGTCCATGTTGACATGATGGCATCACAAAGTTCCAGCAGATCCATGATGCGACTCTCCCATTCCACCTGATCCCAAAAACTGGATTGACAAGCGGTGACTTTGAAGGCCACATGACAATGATTTCAAGAAAAAGGTCTGAGGTGATTTGAGTTCTGTGACGTTGCATACTGCTGGAGGCAGCCATCAGAACATGGGTACAATGTGATTATAAAGGGACGGACATATTCAACAATACTCAGGTAGGCTGTGGTGTTTAAACAATGCTCAGCTGATAAGTCCAAAGTGTGCCAAAAAAGATCCCTTTCTTGAATAATCAGGCTCCATCTTATCTTAAGACATCACAGTGCTGTATCACCCCAATAGAGCACTTTGCTCTTAGACTGCTGGCTTAGTTGCAGTTCTATGGATACTTAAAAGTAGAATGGGAGGCTGAGCCCTCAGTTTTCAGGCCCCACTTCTGTGGAGGCGGCTCCCAGTTTGGGTTCAGGAGACAGACAACCTCCTCTACTTTTAAAATGAGGCTAAAAACTTTTCTTTTTGATAAAGCATGTAGTCAGGGCTGAAGAAGGTGACCCTGAACCCCCCCTTAGTTATGCTGCAATAATCCTAGGGATCTTCCATGATGCACATATTTTTTCTTCTTCACTCACCTCCTTTCATTCACTGTGTGTTTATACACCATCTGCATTTAATCATTAGTTATTATTCATTTCAGGCTCTCTTTCACGGTGTGTCTGTTGTCCTGTGTTCATCACCTCACCTCCAACCACACACAGCAGATTGCTGCCAGGGGTTACTTCCTGTTATTTTGTCAACTGCTTATTAATAGGAGGTCATCTGATTGTTGGAGTTTCTCTGTATTATTGTAGCATCTTTACCTCAAAAGTCATCTTAAATGCTTTACATTGTAGTAAAGCATTTAAGATGACTTTTGTTATTATTTAGCCCTATGTTGAACCCATGAACCAAATGTTATTGAATTTTATTGTTTGATTTACTGTTGCCTTCCTATCAGCTTGAAGCAGTCTGGTCATTCTCCTCTGACCCCTGGCATCAACAACGCATTTCAGCCCAGAAAACTGTTACTCACTGCATATTTTCTCTTTTTCAGTCCATCCTCTTTAAAGCCTACTGATGTTTGTGTGGGTAAATCCCAGCAGATCACGGGTTTCTGAAATACTGAGATCAGCATGTCTGACACCAACAACCTCGCCACAGTCACTTAAATCACCTTTCTTCCCCATTCTGATGCTCATTTTGAATTTCAGTCTTGACCATGTTTGCATTGCTAAATGTACTAAGTAGCAGCCTTGTGATTGGGTGATTGGGTAATTAGATATGTGCGCTAACAAGCAGTTGGGCAGTTGTGTTAATTTATTAATTTTTAAGTGCTGACTGTTTCTTAAACACCACATAGGAGCAGTTCCACAGTAGATAGTGTGACAGTGGGCCCCAGTGGGCCCAACCACCACAGTAGATATGGTGGGTGGGCCTGAGATGGCTAAATTCTCCTCAGCTCATTTGTCCGGACTTAAAGCCTGTTGCTTGTTTGCATGCCCATTGATGCAAGGCCTGCTGTGCAATCACAGCCAGACAAGTTCAGTTAGAGCTGCTGCTGATTAGTTTGCTCTTTTCGAAAACCCATTTTATTAAAGAGACTTTAAATTACTGAAAGTTGACCGCATTTAACTTGAATGCACTAAATGATCCTTTTTTACTCATCACGTGGCTAAACACACTAAACTCCAGCCATATATAGGGTTAACCCAGGTTTTAATTCACTTTTTGTTGTAAAAGGACAATAAAAACAGTGCATATGCCAGCTTGTGGCTGCTGGTGGGCTGGTAGACAAAGAGTGCAAGAGAAACCAGAGAGAACAAATCGACATTTATTCATTACAACAGAGCAAACTCGTGCTCTCCATCTCCCTCTCACCTGCTCCGCTGTAAATTTATCATGAGGTACCAGGCCTGGTTTGTGCGGCGTGTAGGGAGGTAACTAGAGCGATGGAGGCTAAGCGGGAACAGGACGACTAGTTCATCATGTTAGCCCAGTTAGATGAAAGTGGAAAGAAAGAGGTGCTCATTAAAGCCTCCGTGGTTTCCCATTGTCCTCTACAGTTCTGTCCTCTTTCCTCTTACTCAGTGTCAGGGTCTTGCGTCATACTTGGCAAGGGGGGGG
>NW_024582541.1:244577-276517 GCF_018398535.1 Haplochromis burtoni
GAAATCAAACTGTTGCACAAGACAGTCTGGTAATTTTCTACTGCCTGCTGCTCATTTCGTCCTCCTAATTGGAATCACTGTCAGTGTACAGTAGGACCTGTCACTTTTGATGATGGTGTGTGATCATTATTGGCTTAAACCTGCCACAGACGAGGGGTCGGCTGAGCTGCTGTAAGCTGAGGTGAGGGGTCGTAAGGGGCTCATGATTTCTTTGTGTTGTCTATATCATATATACTGTCATGTTGCCATTTTTTTGTTGCCTTCCCAAAAAGATCTCCCTTCCACATTCATGTAGTGCGTACACACACAAACTCAACTATCCCTGCTTGCCTTCTTTGTCTGCGGCCTTGACATTTGCACGACATTTGTTGACATTTGTGGACACATGTCACCAGGCTCTGGCCATCTGTTATCATGGGACCAGAACTGAAGGGAAATGCGATGTGGGACAGTGTGACGCTGGACACTTATGCTGCATTGTGGCTTTAAGGGGCAGTTTGTGACTTTGTAGCCCTGAGAAAGTCTAAGATTTTTTTCCAGATCTATTCCAGTGTTATGGAGTGGATGTGTCCAGGCTTGTAAAATTAAGAAGGGTCAAAAAATTCCAATTCCTCCAATGACCACTTGAGGATGACTCCAAAAGTTATTCAATGGCAGGATATGCTGGATATTGCTCCCTGTGAGTTGGAGAGGAAGACCGCCCCAAATCAGGGAATTCATGTTGCTCGACATTTTATTTATGAGTGATAGGAAGATGGAGCTTTAGATAGACTGGCAGATTTGTGTGCCAGTAATCCAGGTGTTGAACAATGTCTCCAATATTTGACTTGGACGTCAGACACTGCAGGGAGCTCAAAGTAGAGCTGCTGTTCCTTTGTGTTAAAAGGAGCCAGTTGAGGTGCTTCGGGCATGGATGCAAGACTTTGGAGGTTTTCTGGGAAGAGAGCCAGAATGCTGAACAAAGAACGCTTATCAGGCGTAACATTATTAGGTGAAGTCAGTAACACTGTTTATCTCTTTATCATGGTACCTGTTGGTGAGTGGCATATTAGAGAGCAAGTGAACTTTGTATCCTCAAAGTTGATGTGTTAGAAGCAGAAAAATGGGCAAGCGTAAGGATGCGAGCAATTTTGACAAGGGCCTATTGTGATGGCTAGATGACTGGGTCAGAGCATCTCCAAAAATGCAGTTCTTGTGCAGTTTTCTTGGCCTGCAGTTGTCAGTATCTATCAAAATTAGACCAAGGAAGAAGGAGAGGTGAACCAATGACATGGCCATGGATGGCCAAGGCTCACAGATTCATGTGCGGAGCGAAGGTTGGTCCGTGTATACACAGTGTATCACAGTTTGTTGTGTTTTGGGGCTACATAGCCACAGACCAGTCAGGGTACCCTTGCTGACCCTTGTCCACCACTGAAAATACCATCAGTGGGCACATGAGCTTTAGAAATAGACCACGGAGCAATGGAAGAAGGTGGTCTGGTCTGATGACTTATGTTTTCTGTGGCCAGCTGCCAGGAAAACCTTGCACCAGAATGCACTATGGGAAGAAGACAAGCTGGCGAAGGTAGTGTGAACCTTTGCACAGTGTTCTGCTAGGAAACCTTGGGCCCTGCCATCCACGCGGGTGTTACTTTCACACGTACCACCTACTTAAATATTTTTGCAGACCATGTGCAACCTTTCATGGAAACAGTATTCTGTGATGGCAGTGGCCTCTTGTAGCAGGATAATGCGCCCTGCCACAAAGGACAAATGGTTCAGGAATGGTTAGAGGAGCACAGCACAGCAAATTACTCAATCCAAATCTCTATCTAATCTCAATCCAGTCTCAATACAAAATGAGCATCTGTGGGATGTGCTGGACAAAGAAGTCTGATCCATGGAGGCTCCAACTTACAGGATCTGCTGCTGAGTCCATGCCTTGATGTGTCGAGGTTATTTTGGCTATACAGGTACACAAACAAGGTTTAGCTGGTTTAGTTTATTTAACAAAGAAATAGTTAACTGTGCAATGTGTGTGTGTGTGTGTGTGTGTGTGTGTGTGTGTGTGTGTGTGTGTGTGTGTGTGTGTGTGTGTGTGTGTGTGTGTGATGGTTCTGGTTCTTAGTACATCTGGTTCTTTGACCCAGTGTTTTGTGTTTGTGGGATGTTGAATGTTGGTTAATCTTTATTGTAGCATACCTATAGAGTGTCTTAAGTTTCCTAGTTCAGTGTTATTACATCTGTGAGTTTTCTGATTATTGTGTTTATCTCTTGTGGTTCTGGTTTAGCTCTCTTAGGGTTTCCCTTTCCTTTTGTTTTGTCCTCAGTGTCTCCTGTGTATGCCAGTCTTGTTGATATGTCCTGTCCCACCATCTCTGTGTTCTGTCCTCAGCGTGCTCCTTAGTCTCCCCAGCAGGTCTTGTCTCTTGCTCCCTCTCTCTCCATGTCCCTCTTCCTCTTGCTCTGTGTCTTAGTCGTGTCCCTGTGTTTCGTCTCCCTTACCTGTTCCCATGTTCCTCTTTTAGTATTTCAGCCTTTGTCTCCCCAGTCTGTCATGTACTTCCATGTATGTTTATCCCCTGTCCTAATGTCAAGCTCATGTGTCCTTGTCTGGATTTCAGTTTGTGTGTCACTTCCTGTTTGTTTGTTTATGCTACCTCTTCTCATGTGTCTTATGTTCAGTTTTGCTTCCTCTGTTTCGTTAGTCAGATTTGTTCCAGCTGTGTTTCCACCTGTTGCCGATCTTCTCGTTGTCCTGTGTATTTAAGTCCTCAGTCTTCCTCTGTCCCTGTCATGTCATCATTGTTTTCCTGGCTGTGTGTGAACTCCTTGTGTCTTAATGTTCCCTAGTATTTCCAGGTTACCTTGTTTCTTAATTCCTGTTCATGCCAAGGTTATGTTTTCCTGATTTCAGGAGTTTTAACAATAAAGCTGCTGTTTAAATTTAGTTTCTGTGTCCAAGTCCTGCATTTGGGTCCTACCATTGCCTGCCACACAGCAAACCATCACAGTGTGAGACATTGCAGGAGCTAGCTTTATATACTCCTGTTATTCCCACTACCACAGGGCTGCAGGAAGGGAAAGACAAAGGTGCCAAAAGCAGTGCTAACAGGCCATCACAGTATTGATAATGTTATGCCTTATTTGAATATATATTTTATTCAGCCTTGGAACACTATGGGATTTCCCAGGAGGAGCTTGAAAGTGCTTCTGGGAGAAAGATGCCAGTAATAATAATCACCCTGCTTCTACTGTGACCTTACCTCAGATGAGCAGAGGATGGATGGATGGATGGATGGGCTAGACATGTTACCTGTCTTCATGGTGTTGGTGTCCCTTTGAGAATTTTTGATTGTATTATCTAACAAATAATATGTTCTGCTGTCTGGTTAATTGTACTAACAGCAACACCCATGAAGGCATTTATCAATAGGTAAATGCACATTGACAACAAAGCCAGCTTTTGCTTGCTGTTAACTGAGACTGTTCTCATTCCCAATGTGTCACATACCGACGATTTGTGACGTACCGAGGCGTCCCATAGGAATGCGAATGCTAACCTCCCCTGTCCCTATGATATGCGCCAGATTGTGGATGGAATCCAATAGAATGATGCTCGCGGCAGTAACAGATGTTCCAGCCGTGTATTCCAGCCTTAACCCTAATCTTAATGCTAACCATAACCTTATGCCTAACCTTAACCACAACCTTAATCATATTAGATAGTGTTTTCCAAAGCGATTCATGATGAGATAGGAAAATAAATGTACATGTGTAGATTCATTCCAAACAGTTCTCATCTTTCCAAACGAGTAACATACAGGTGGGTTGGGCCAAAAGCGTAACATACTGACGCTATGTGACAAATTGTTTGTATCGTCGTTTTGGGATGAGAACATGTTGTGAAAACTCTGCTCATGCATCCAACTATGGCCAAAATGCTGAAGTCCACAATGCAGTGTGTGACCTCACAATGAGTGCATCCATCTTTTATATTCAATCTGTTGTTTTGGCTGTTTTTGCTTGTTGCAAAACTTTGTTTTAAGTTAAATCAGATCATTTCACTGACAGAGTCCAAGAGCTCAGACTGTTTAACCAAAAAGGAGTTCTAAAGAAAAGTACAGCAAAGTAAAGCAAACACATACTGTTTGAGAAAGGAGGAAGGCCAGAAGGATTCCAGTATCAAGCGAATAAACATTGAACAGCAAACTCAAAAGGTTATTCTGCAACATTAAGAGATGCCATATCATTACCATACATGTGTGCACACATTTGGCCTGGCATCCTTTTAAACTTTTGATTGTGAAAGTAATTTCAATTGTACAGACGTTAATGTACCATAGCATTGCATGCAAGCTCCATATAAGATTCCTTATCAGCAGCAAAAGCAAAAGTTGCTCCTACACTGTCAGTGAAATTGCAACTAGCTAAGCTTCTCTGATGGGAACGATATGAACAGATTTTGTATGACAGATGCCAAGACGGATGATTATTGTTAGCATATGGCACTTTCTGTTTGATTCTTGCTTTGGCTGTGTGAAAGACCAGTATAGACAATCTGCACAGCCATATCCCACAAACAGCCGCTAACAAAAGAGGAAGGATTAAAGCTTAGATATACTGCGCTGGGAAGAGAACAACCATCAGATAAGAGACATATTGTTTTTTTCTTTTCAGTAATGCAATTAGTTTGTATGATGGTCATGATCTTCACCACTTTGGTCCCACCTTTAATCACTCAGAAACATTTGGGATTGCTTTAAGGTTTGGCACGGAGATTTATGATTGCTAGAGGATGAATCGTAATGACTAAGATAACCCTTTTACTTGATTCTATTTATGAGGCTGACGAGTTTCAGCATCTGTTGGAGGACCTTACATTTTGATACAGGCGTTTTTCTACATAAGCCCTCAAAGTAGAAATGAAACACTACATGTATAAAGCTCTGCTGTCAAGGACCGACATGGAATCATCCCTGTCTGTGAAGCCGGATTTGAGAAATATGTGCTTAAAATCAAAGTTTTTAGAACATGGCATCTGGCAGTACAGACGTCACTGGGATGGTTTGTTGGTTATGGTCAATAGACTTACATTAGTTCATGTTAGCGAACTAATGCATCACATATTACTCTTTTAATTTTTAGAAAAGTATGGCATTACTTATTTTCTCCCTGCAGAAAGTAATTCGTTACACTCCTCGATACATTGCTGTGGAAGCATGACTTTAAACAACAACAAGATGTTTTACTCTTAAATTGTCCTTGTATCTGCCAGCTAACAGTCTAACCCTAAAATGTCATGTATGGGACAGAAATTCCTGTCTCATACATGACCTATACAGAAGGTCTTTGTTATAGCAGGCTATTTACATATTACCAGATTTACCAGATTACCTGTTCCTATGTTCTACTATGGGAATCAAGGGTAAAAAAAAGTATAATACTACAATTCCAATATAACGTTGCCATGGTATCTGTTTTTTGTTTGTTTTGTTTTTTTAAATTCAGTGTTATTTTGAATGCTTGTTCAGCGCTATTTGTTAGATTTTCCTGAAGTCGGTAAAACGAAAGATTAGTTTAATAACTGACAATCTCCCTCCATGCTCACATTAATTCTGGTCCATTAGGAACTACTGACAAATCACAACAATCATCCTATAAAGTTGTTATGGCAAAGACTTATAAGTTCAAGTTATTACCACAGATGTAATGTGATCTTTGTTTGAGCTGTGTTTGTTTAGGCTTTGATTGTTGTGATGTGGTTTCCAGTGTTTGGCGGGCTGAGAACAGTGCTGGAATATAGATAGCAGAGGGCCACTGTGACCTAGACTCCTGTAGAGATTAATGGCTTCCGGCTGGTTTTATGTGCAGTGCTGCTGTTAAAATGTTGAAACTATGTGCAGTGTGTGGGGCAATGCAACAAATCACACCTCTTTCATCTCACATGAAATATTATTACTGTGTAAAAATGCTCTGAAAATTACAAACAGGTTTTCATAATGACTTTTTGTGATGTTAAATTATATGCATTTAACCTCAAAATTGGGTAAAGCTGACTTTGTTGATATAAAGTTCAGTCAAATTTCTCCTTTATGTTAGTTGTGCTGCTTGTGTTTTTAATTAGACTACTAAATATTACTGGGCAAATACATGCTAATTATAAAATAAAACCCCATCTGATGTTGTGAATTTAAGGCAGTATTGTACAAAAAATCTGGAAACATCCCTCATTTGTTCAATTTTTGCCAGGAAAATGGAGGCAATTTATGGAAATGTGCAAACATACATGGAAAACCAGAGTTTGTACAATTCTAATGAAAGTCACTATTTGGTATGACCAGCATTATTTTTCAGCACAGCCTGAACTCTCTTACATAAGCTTTCCTGCAATTTCTTTAAGTACTCCTCAGTAATGGCTCCACTCTTACTGCATTGGCAGTGTGTTTAGGATTGCTGTCATGCTACAAACACAAAGCTGCTGCCAATCAGACACTTTCCAGATAGTACTGCATCAAAATCTCACAGTACTTTTCTGTGTTGCAATTCCATCAAATTGACTAACCTCCTGTGCACGTATTGATGATAATTTAACCAAAAATTTCCAATTTGGATTCATCGTTTTATAGACTTGTTGTAACTGACATACCTCAGTGTTTTTGCCCCATTTCATTTCCTCATGAATGAGTTCTTGACAGCCACACCTTCACTGAGACCATTTCTGATGAGGCTTTGGTGAAAAGTCAGGTAAATCTCTCAGGTCCTGTGTCAGGTATTTGCTGTATTTCTTCCTCTTTCAGAGGACATCGTTTTCACATACAGTTCTTCTTTTGTACTCTACCTCAGTAGTTTTCTTAGACACACTGCACATCATGCAGCTATACCACATTTTCAGCTCTTTGGGAATCATCTTATTGTGTTATCTTTGGAATTTAGATATATACAATTAAAAAAACTGCTTCTTTGTTAAGTGGTTGCCTATGTGTAGACATTATTCTAGCTCATTCCTTAAGTTAGGTGTCTTTTTTTATGCTGTAATGATATATAGGCCATGTCTTAAGTGACTTAACAAATAAACCCAAAAAATGATTCCTCTGGAAATGTTAAAAAACAGCCAATGTCCAGAGGAAAACCTTAAAAGTTTTCCAGAAATCCAAGAGAACTATTACTGAATACCATTTTTTAAAATCACAAGATAGTCTGGCTCCTTGGATTCAAAACATAAAGCAATGAAGGGTGGCTCAAAACCTTTGCACAGCACTGTATCTACATTAATATCTACTTCTGAACTCTAATGCAAATGTCACATGAAGAAAACAACATTTGGAGAGAAGATTTAGGCAAAACTAAGATTTAGATTAGAATGAACCAGAAGCATCCTTTAAATTCATGTGGCTGAGTGGGTGTTTCCATTATTCCACCAAGTTACACGAACCCTTAATTTCACCCATAACTCATTACATAATATGCGCTATATTTAATGACAGAAGCATGATTTAAACCTCAGCAGGCATGTCACATCTGCAAGCTGCTTCACAGGCTCCCCGGCCACTTGAAAAAAGATTGATAAAGTGGAAGTGGAATTCCTTTTTGATGAGACATCTAAACTCCAAACAGTGCTGTGACCACAAAGAACATGGATAAAAGCTGCAGATCATTTTTCTTCTGGACATGTTGCAGCAGAGAACGAAAACTTGCGTGGCTTCTCGCTATTGTGGCCGTAACTCTGTCCAGACCATTAAAGAACGCCGAAGGCCAGCCAAATTGTCAATACACACAGACGCACACACGCATGCTCGTGCATATACACACACACACACACACACACCCACTCCTGTCTACCTCTCTCGCAGGTTAATGAAGTGCGACCATTCTGACAGGAGAGACCCGCTGAGGACCAGGTTACACCCTTCATATTTCCAAAGAAAACACACACACATGAATCCAGGGTTACCTCGAATCCGACTTTATATCTGATGGAGTCAGTTCTCTGCGTGTGTGTCGACAGCCCTGAGGTTTTCAGTGGCTTATGGAAATGTTCTCCCACCTACGATAACACATCTGTTCCCCTGGTACCACTCCCCTCCTTCTCTCTGATCTCTGTCCAGATGACATTCCTGCCTAGCCAGCCTCTTCACAGTCCCATGATGGATGAGATGGCCTCATTTACATAATAATCTGCTGGAGATGGGGGCGCGGGAACAAAAGAAAAACCACTTGAACTCTGGATGCCCGTTTGAACTATATGAGAAATCTTTTGTTTCTCATTGGGGTGAAAAAGCCACATTTGCTCTCCAGTTCATTTTTATTTCATGATACATTTGTTTTTATTCCAGAAAGGGATCAAGCACGGGCTGTTTGCGATGCTGAAAGTTAGCTCAAGGTTTAAATGCCATAATGTACTCGTAACATTCGATTTGCTTCACGGTGGTTGTGCCACAATATTTGTCTGTTTAGTCCCATGGTGGCACGCTGCTGCTGCGGTTAGCAGTTTCACAGCAACAAAGTTTTGGGTTGGATATGTTGATTCTTTCTGGAGTTTCTTTGGGAAACTCCAGAAAAAAACAAGTCCAGCTACTCCGGTTGTCTTTCGCAGTCCAAAAATATGCAGATTAGGCTAATAAGTGGCTGTAATTACACAGAATGCACTGAAAATTGTTGTCTTCCTCTTTGTGTGAGCCCTGAGGTTGAGGATTTATCCAAGGTCAGACAGGACAGCCTCCAGTATCCTGCAAATCAGGAAGGATGAGCATACATATCTGATGGGGGGCTAGTCTCCAGAGAATGATACTTTACAGGGGTGAGGGTAACCAGCAACACCAGCATTTATTTATTTATTTATTTATTTACATATAGGCTACATCTAGATCTTTAAAGTATAACATAATGATTCAATTATTTGACAGCTTTAGGGGACTGCTGTGAAATGCAGCACAGGATCAAAGGTAGCATCATTCCACTGGAAAAAACATCCTAATGACACACACACAAAAAGATCTCAGAAATACACTACTGGTGAAATGTTTTAGAACACCCCAATTTTTCCATTTTCTTTGAAAATTATGCAGTTTAATGTCTCATTGCACTCTGAGATGAAAGCATAGTAGAAATAAGCAATTGGAGTTAAGAAAAAAAAAATCATGGAATCAATTTATAGACCAAAATGTATTCTAAACTTTTGACTCATCAAAGTAGCCACCTTTGGCAGATATAACAGCTGAACACACCCGTGGCATTCTTTCTACAATAGAAATCAAATATTCTTCAGAAAGTTCTTACAATATCTGTTGCAGAAGTTCCCATAAATGTGTGGCAGTAGGTTGCTTTGCCTCTTCCAGTTCATGCCAAAACAGCTCAATGGGGTTTAGGTCTGGAGTCTGTGCTGGCCACTCCATGTTTTCAAGCTTACCGTCTTGTTCTTTTTTCCTGAGGTAGCTCCATATTTGACAGTTAATGCCACACACTGGGGTACCATCCTTTCACCTACTCCACGCCGTACAAAGATCCTGCGTGATCCTGCAAAGTGTTCTCTTCACAGTTCAGACTGAGACTTGCTTACTATGACCATTATTAAGCTGTGCTTGAAGCTGTTGTCCTCTGAGCCGCCTATCACTCAAGCTGTTAACTTGTCCTCTGATTCAGGTGTGGCTTTGGGTGTGCCGGACCTCTTCCTGTCAGAGTTTGCCCCAGTTTCTGAGTGCATTTTGATGGTGAAGGAAACTGTACTCAGTTGTAGGGAAGACCCACATTTTTAAGTGTTTTGATGGTCTGTCTCTCTTCCATTGTTTACTGTGTAGCAGGTTTTGTAGCAACACACTACTTTCATGCTTATAGTGACCATGTACAGTGAACCTGTGGACTTTTTGCCTTTGAAATGGTTGCTTCAAAATCAATAAAACAACAATAAGACAAAGTTACAGTTTGCTATCAGTTTACACTTGAACATAATATGATAACACAATGACTAACTGTGATAAATCATTAAAAATCAAAAAACTGTCGCAAATCTGTTACTTTCTATGTGCACAGAAATTTACATTAACTACTGATATTCCGACCCTCATAGATTTGACTCAGATTCAGAAACCTCCACAAATAATCATGTAGTTGTTGCAGGAGAGCAATATAACTTCAAATCACAAAGGTGCTCAGCAACTTTGCTTTTAAATAGAAATAAAACTGAGTGTGAAGCGGTGGGAATGAGAATCAGCACCTCCAAAACTGGGGGCATGGTCCTCAGCCGGAAAATGTGTGGAGTGCCCTCTCCGGGTCAAGACCCTGCCCCAAGTCGACGAGTTTAAGTGGCTCGGGGTCTTGTTCATGAGTGATGGGAGCGAGAGATCGACAGACGGATTGGTGCAGCCGCTGCAGTGATGCGGACGCTATACCGGTCTGTTGTGGCGAAGAGAGAGCTGAGCGTCAAAGCGAAGCTCTCAATTTACCGGTCGATCTACGTCCCTACCCTCACCTATGGTCACGAGCTGTGGGTAGTGACCGAAAGAACGAGATCGCGAATACAAGCAGCGGAAATGGGCTTTCTCTGAAGGGTGGCTGGTCTCTCCCTTAGAGATAGGGTGAGAAGTTTGGCCATTCGGGAGGGGCTCAGAGTAGAGCCGCTGCTCCTCCACATCGAACTGAGCCAGTTGAGGTGGTTCAGGCATCTGACAAGGATGCCCCCTGGGCGAGGTGTTCCATGCATGTACCACCGGGAGGAGGGCCCGGGGCAGACCCAGGACACGCTGGAGAGATTATATCTCTCGGCTGGCCTGGGAATGCCTTGGTGTTCCCCCGGATAAGCTGGAGGAGGTGGCTGGGGAGAGGGAGGTCTGGGCTTCTCTACTTGGGCTGCGGCCCCCACGACCCGGCCCCAGATAAACGGAAGAAAATAGATGGATGGATGGATAGAAATAAAACCGGAATACAACCAGCTGAGTTGAGTCCCCTATTCCAAAGAAATTTCTTTGGAGATGAATCGTGCTCATTGGTGCAGACTGACTCAGTCCAACTGCTAGCACACCGAAATCAGTCTGTGTTCATATAGACTTCAAGCTGTCTGACAGTGACTTCAGTCAGTCGAAGTCAGAATGCGATTGTTGCTTCCCGCCAGATGACCTGTGCGATCACTTTGCCCAAAAGTGGGCACTCAGGGGTTGAGGGGGTTGCACACTCAATCTCTGGCTCATCCCTTAGTCACTTGCAAAAAAATATCAATGCAATCTCCAGACAACCACCAATTATTCGTCATCGCAAGGAGTTGTTGTTTAATTTTTACCCTAATCTGACTGAGCTTGGTAGCTTGCTAGCGGATAACTTAGCACTCTTTCCATGTGTCCAGTATGGTCACTGTGGGCTTCAAAAACCAACATGGTAACGGACACGGCACTAAACTTGAGACTTGGCTGGATTCCAACATGTGGCTACAGACTGTTGGAAGTGTTTTCATTTTATTTGTTCAGTGTAAAGGTGTTTTAAGTCTCACAAGGAGTTTTATAAGGACATTGTAAGACTGTAAGAATTACAATAAGGCAAAAAGAATAGTTTGTTTGTGAACCATAATGGAGACATGAAAATTAAATTATCTAGGAATGTAGCATATATGTCCAAAGCCAGCGAAGAAGCTCTGTAAAACAAGAAACTGTTCTTTAAATGTTGCTGTCCCCTCTCTCACAAACACATGCCTTACCCCCTGCACATTTCCATCATCAAGTAATTCAAAACACCCACCCGAGCCATCACACAAATGGAAATATCGATCTCTCTTTCACTCGCTGTTTTTGGTTGTGGAAATGGTTGGAGACAAATGGCGAGGGGCCCCGGTCTTTTATTTAATCTTCACAGGGAGGCATAAAAAGCTGCCTGCTTTTTACGATATGCGGGATTGAAAACCAAAATATGCGGTTAAATTAGGAACTGCGGGGAAGGCCGCTGAGAAGCTTTTCAATCACGTGCGGGAGGTAAACACCTCCATCTGTTTTTATTCATCTCATGATGAAGAGAGATCGTTTCTGAGGCTGAGGAAGATGGGACGGTCTAGTCATGAGGATTTGGTTCTCAATGGCTGTGTGAAAGTGAGGATTCTGTGCAGTCTTCTCTTTTTCTGTTGTCTGTGTCTGTGTGTTGAACCATGTGCTTCTTTGTGTGGTTGCCGTGGATGAGTGATAGGCAGGTGAACGGACTCCTTGTCAGATACAGTTGGTCGGTAGCAGCTGTGGATCATTTGTGGGGAGAGAGGTTCAGATGACCCAGACAGACCTGCACACGCAAAGTTAGGCTACCTAATTAGTGCTACCTAGTAGTAAACGAACTGAAAAAGGATTCACTTTAAACAAAATTATAAATGAGGGCGGTGGGAAGTAGTGCATGGATTGCAGACACTGTTAAAACTGTGAGATTTATAGTCTTTATTAAAGCCCGACTTTGAAAGAAAGAATTTCAAAGACAGACTTTAATAAAGATAATAATGTCTCTGAGAGAGTATGTGTGTGTATGAAAAATGTTAGTCTGTCAATACATTACCCCCTGTGGTAGTGATCGATTGGTCCAATCGCTTTTCCTTTCCCTGAATGAACAGGCACAGCCAGCTTTTAACCCACATAGCCAGACTGTGACCGTCACTGAATGGGTGAGACTTGCACTGAGATTTCTCTCACTGCCAATCTGACACCAACGGGGCAAGAATGGTCTCTGCTGCCACGTGTAAGAGTGTAGACATGCAATAATTGCAATAAAATATGTGTCAGGTTGTTAATATTACATTTTGACTTGGTGTCCAAGGTATTAGCTTGGATTAGCTGTGAGAAATGAAACATACTGTTTGCCCAATCACAAGTACAGGCTGAACTAGTTGGTCACCTGAGGATCCTTCTAGTGCAACCGTAAGATCAGTCATCCTCGAGTTATATAATGAGGCTGATATTTGTTTTGTAAGTGAAAAATCCCCACAGAACTTACTTCAAGCTGTCTGACAGTGACTTCAGTCAGTCGGAGTCAGAATGCGATTGTTGCTTCCCGCCAGATGACCAGATGAACTTACACAGAATCTAAAATATTGTAGTTGGTTTCCTGAGGCACAGGTTTCTTTCTTGCCTACACTATGCTTTATTATTTTATGATGTTCAAAAAAAGCTTTATATTCACGTATCCTGCAATATAGGATTAGACACAACATAAACTAACCCAGAAACTATTGGAGTGCATTTAAACACTCATAACAATATATCTATAACATGCATAAACAGGCATAATAAATTGACATGATGAGATAGACACCCAACAGATTAGCAAATATATATATATTCTTTTTTATCTTCTGGTAGCTTTAGTGTAGTTTTGCCACTTTGGCAGCGTTGGACTATCTCTGTATTCCCATGAGACAGTTTGTGCCCTTAGCTATCAGTAGCGCAGGCTCCAGAGCAGGGGCCCCTTCACAGTCCTGCCTCACCCCAGGGACAGCTGCTCGTCCTGGGTTGACTCTCTAAGACCCCCAGCGGGAGAGTGGAGCTCTGCGGGAGCCGACACTGACAGAGCTGGAGGATGCTCAAAGAGGAACAAGATGAAAGACGGAGGCAGGGAGGGAAGCGCTGAGGGCCCCTTCTGTTTCTCCCTCTAGTTCGTCTCAACTTTTTCCTCAGTTCTGACATTGTTTTGTCATGTTGCAAATGTGACTTTGTGTTGGTGGCTTATATTTAGGGGGAAAATAAGATGCAGTCTTAATTAGGCAGATAGAGGGGAAGGGTGAGGGAATCAAAGAGAAAAAAGCAGAATGAGGAATTCCTGTCTCAGCACCTATCTATTAGTCATCACAGCCTTGCCATAGCAATTCTCATTCGACTACTCTTCTTAAACCTCTTGTCCCTCCGTCTACTTCTCTCTTCACCGTCTACATCTTCCCCCTCTTTTGCAGTCTCTTTCTCCTCTCATCTGATGCCTTTACTTATCGTTTCTCATTATTCTTATTCTAATCGTTCTCGTACTTCACGCACCTCCTCGTACTCCATTTCCTCCTTAAACCCCGTCGTTCCCTCCTCATGCACCATCTCATCCTTCAAATACTCATATTTCCTATTCTTCTCTTTTTTTCTGCCTCCCATCTTCTCGTTTATCTCTTGCTATTTTTCATCTCTCTCTTGCCCCTCCAGTCTCCTCTCCTTCCTTCTTTTTGCCTCCATGTCATTAAGGGCATATAATTTATGAAGTGTTGCGAATGTTCCTCTCTGCTGTACTGCTCTGTAACCAAGGTTACCAACATGTGAATCAGTATCAGTGAAATCACGTGTAATTTTTTTTTGGTGGGCAAGCAGGGATGGAAAAGCTTCAGACTTTTTCAGGTTTTGTATAGTCTGGGCTCTCTTGTTTAATACTTCTCAATTAGAACAGATTTTTGTTTCTAAATGACTGATATTGTTGTCGACCGTTTTTGGGCTCCCATAACACGCCCACACACACGCATGGACACACCACATGAGTCACACAGAGTGCATTGTATTACTTTATTGTTTGGATTGCATGTGGGCTAAAATAAACTGACATGCTCATTTTCTTCTATTTATCATTCAGCAAATAAATAGAAAAGTGAGACCAGAGGCAATCACCTCTTGCCCTCCGTTGCCAGCCTGTTCCTTTCCTGGCCTCCCCAGCAGATGAGCGTGTGTTTGGTCACTGTGTGTGGTAGTCGAGCCACTGTCCAGGAGTACATGAATGACATCATAAGAATGTAACTTACTGCGCCTAAAGGAGAAGCGTAGCTTATTGGGAAATGAGCTAATTTGCTTTCTTGTTGAGCATTAAATGATAAGTTGAACCTTCCTCATCAGGTCTGTATGTTAATATAATAACACTAAATGAAGCGGTTAGCTTAGTGTAGCATAAGCTAATCTGACTAGCACAACTTTGCCCTTAGCACAGAAAGTGCTTCGTACACAGACATACCCCTCCTTTTTCTCAATGATATGCTAACCAACTATTAAGCCCATGCACATATTTATCTTATACAGAGTTCATTCAAAAATAATGAACAGATTCAAAACAGCTTTACACCCTTGTTAGCAAAGAGGTCAAATTTCAACAGCACCTGAGGCATAGATACCTTTAAAGGAGGATCCAGCTTCACAGTCTGAAATGTGAAGCCAAAAAACAAAAGCCTTAGTCCTGATTTCGTAATTCTTGTGATTGCAAAAGGACTTCCAGTTATAGGCGGGTGGGTCGATCAAAAATATTTACAGTATCGAATCCAACGCTAGCATTGGTATCAGATCAATACTAGTGCTATAGGATGATTGATACTGTTTCTATCTTCTTAGTTTAGTATGTATGCCACAAAATTTTTTTAATTACTTGTTTTTGGGAAATTAAAACATATACCTCAAACATGCACTATAAAAAACATCTTTTTAATATATAGCCTTTAGCACATTTAAACACACATTTGACCCAAAGTCCCGGTTCATTCATGGTCTCCAAAAAAAATAAAATAAAATAAAATACAAATAAAAATAAAAATACATGAAAAGCTAAAAGATGTGTTTTGTTGTTTTAACTAATTATTGCAAAAAGTGAAAAATCAGAGTGATATAATGGTCATTAAAAATGTATTCAGAATTTGGAAACTAATAATGCTTCAGCTCTATCACGACACACTGCTCTCAACATAAGCTGCCTTTATAAGTTTAAAGAATCGGTAAGAGTAGTAGATCAGTAACAAAATCTGCAGTACTGCACGGCTCTAATTCTAGTCCTGTAGAAGTCTATATGAAATTGTCCTTTCAGCTGACTTGAACACTTTGCTAATGAGTTTATGGGTCACTCATTTTGGATCCGATTAAAACAAAAAATTAACTTTGTTAATTTTGGTTATTCAATAAGGAGGATTACCTGGGGTACGATCTGTTAATCACATTGTTAGTCAATGAACGTGCACGTTCACAGTCAGATCTATCCTTGTCACATCCTGTTTCAAAACACTAAGAAAACAGTACTTCACAATGTATTGTGTATTCAGCATGATTTAGCCCATTGGTTTTGGACTCCAGTTTTTAAATCCCATGTCATGTTGGTTTTTTGTAACCATATTTGTAAGAGTGCCAAGTCATCAGCTAACCTTTGCAAGTTTAGTTAGCAAGCTTCTTCCATAAACTGTATGGGTGCAAAGTACAGTCATAGATATGTAGTAAGTCCTGCCAAGTAAAAGACTGATTAAATACTAAAATTTTTCTTGCCAAAACTAAAGCACAAACTCTTTGGACAGGCTGTACCACACAGCAAGCTATAATAGTTCTCAGATAATTAAACATGGATGAGTTATGTAATAGTCATCCTCTTTAGAGTTGTTGTGAATGAGACAGAGTATCAATACAGGGCAAAACTGTTTTCATACCATGTATCCTTCTTCATGAGGTAAAGTATGGGATTTTAACATGGGATTCTGAGAGGACTGACGATAGGGGAAACTTCCCCCATGTTGAAGAGGTAAACATTGAAGTTCCTCTAGGTGCCATCTGGCTGGCTCCATAGGCAAACCAGTCCCTATGTTAAAATGACCAACTTTACAGTCCTAAAAAAATAGGTAAGTGTGCTTTTTAAGTTCAAAATTTCACTGATGATTTTATACTTGCTGTATTTATGTCCAAATAACTGTCAAGAAGCACTGCCGTAAAAGTGACCTAGAGGAAGTCTTTAAGAAAGACTTTGCTTTGATTTAAACTTTATTAATTTATTTATCTTGACAAATGACCCAGAATGACCCAAATGACCTAGAACTTCATTCTAGGTCATTTGGGTAATAAGTGATTTATGCATCAAAACATAAAAAGTTATCCACTCCCTAACAAGCCTCAGAATCAGGCAAATACAACCTCAAATGAAGTCTAAAACATGACATATTACACTGTCATTATTTATTTAGCAAAAATTAAGACAAAATGCAGAAGCAATAGGTGAAAAACTAAGCGCATGTCATTATTCACTAACTTGTAGAACAAAGTTTAGCAGCAATAGCTTGAAGTAACTGTGTTCTGTATGACTTTATCAGTCTCTCACATCCTTGTGCAGGAATTTTGGCCCAGTCTTCTTTACAATGGTGCTTCAGTTCATTGAGGTTTGCAGGCATTTGTTTGTGTGCAGCTCTCTTAAGGTCCCACCGCAGCTTTTCAATCAGATTGAGGTCTGGACTTGACTCGGCCATTGCAACATCTTAATTCTTTTCCTTTTCAGCCATTCTGTTAGAGATTTGCTGCTGTGCTCGAGATCATTGTCTTGTTGACCTTGGTTGGATTTGCTGGGATGTTCACTTCTTGAAAGCTTGTAGCATTGTGTTAACTTGAATGCTCCAGCCTGAGAAACTGCAGAAACCTCAGATTTTATAGAAGCAGTCCCACTCGCTGATGATCAATTAATCAAGTAAATTTAATCAGCCGCACCTGGCCGATACTCATCTTTTGAAGTCCTATGGAAGTAGCACTTAGTTTGTAGAGGACTCTGTGCCTTTCTTTGCAACTGCAGGTAAACACAGGTGTTAGTAATCACATTAATTAAGCTTTTGGTGTATTTAAATACAGAACCTTATTAATGCTATTTGAAACACCTGTGTTTAGCTACCACTGAACGTCAGAATGTCTGTAGTGAAATAGTCCTGCCAGATGAAACAGCCCCACATATTCCTGCTAAGGTTGCTTGGTGTTTATAAGTAATATAGATTTTTACCTCCCTGAACGTATTTGCCCACGAGAATAATCTTTAGCGAAAATAGCTATGATTTAAAAGTACCTTTGCAGGGCCTTTAATGGCCTGCACTGAAATATTATCAATTGCCAACTCTAAATGGTTACAGGTTTGTTGGCATGAAATACAGCAATGGGCTGCTTGTCTTGCAAAAAAAGAAAAAAAAGAAAAACAAAAGAAGGAAAGAAATGAATACCACAAAGTTAAACAGCATAATGTGAATAACAACTTCCTGGATTTCACAGCAACCACAAACATCACAGTCAACTTCAGCTTGATTTTAGTGATTAAAAGAAACCAGTTTGACATGTTTCAACATGCTGTCAGTTAAACTGAACTGTTATTGTTTTTATTTTGATTTTGGTCTCTCTGCTAGGTTTTGCATGGGAAAAAAGGACAGCAAAAAGGTTTCATAACAGTTTCCTTTTCCATAATGCTTTTTGTTATTAGGTTTGTTATTATCAGGAGGCGGTCGAGAAGCTCTGTCGATTAACATGACATGCAGACATTCATTGGATATTCAGTTATTGCATTTTTGACAGGTGACATGAATAATATTGAATATCGTATTACAATGCGTTGTTCTGCTTTGGTGTTCATAGTCAAAACACATATTGACCATGTCCATATCCAGGTCATCGTAGTCTAAGGAGCTTGGAAAGAAAAGGGTCTGGACTTCTTTAAGTTTCTTTGAAGACGTTTCACCTCTCATCCGAGAAGCTTCTTCAGTTCTAAGTGCAATGGGTGGAGAGTCCCCAAGAGGGTCATGAACCCCCTGCTGATCCTCTGCATCGTCATCAATGGAGCTCCAGTGGAGAGGGTGCAGTCCTTCAAGTATCTAGCGCACCGTTTTTTTTAGCCCCCCAAAACAAAACGAAATATTTAAAAAAAAAAACATTTGAAGTAATATTTGATTGTTATTATAATTAGGCCTTTAGATGGACTAAAGATTGGCACCAACCTTCATTTCGATCGCCTGTTATTTTTTTTTTCAGGACCAGAAAATGGTCTCCAGGCGGCAAATGCTCCTCCTCTAGGCCGAAATCAGTGCATCCTCCCGGGTTAACTCCCGACGATGACCAGGGCATGTTGCGTCGGACCCCTTTTTCCAACACACACGTCCGGTACCACGTCACAACAAATACGTCATTTCCTGTTGATTAAAAAAAAAAAGCATCCTCAAACGGTCCTAGGGGCCGAAAATGGTCCCGCCCGATCAGCGGGCGAAGCCGCTGCTGCACGCCGGAAATGAGGCTTCGTTTCCCGCAGGTCTGTTTAAGCAGCCCGCTGTTTTCCAGCCCGGGGTCAAATGTGAAGCAAGGGCGCCACCCGGTGGACAAATAAAAAAATTACAATTCTAAGGCCTGTACTGCAAAATGAAACCGAAAGTTAAGCCATCACCCGGACGCTAATTTTAAAAATTCTGCAATAAAAAAAAGCGTTTATAATGGGTTTCAATGGGGCGCACATCGACCACTAAGCCCAATAGTGTAGTTTTTCGCTAGCTTAGCCACTGAAGCTAATTTCCGGAAGTCATACTGAAATTTTAACAGTAAATGTGACCAAACTTTTTTTTGCAGACTTTCGCTATATTCCATTCAACACAGTGCAAATGGCGTGTAACGAACAATGAAAAAGCAGCAAATCGACCCAAGACCACCCAGAGGTTAAACTCTCCTCGAATATCAGGCAGAGGAGGAGGACTAGCGGTTGTTTTTAAGAAGCAGTATAAATGTAAACCACTGCCATTATCAACCTCACCTAGTAGCTTTGAACTGAGCATGTTTGAGCTAGGTCGCTCTCACACAGTGCTCTGTGCTGTGGTTTACAGACCCCCAAAATACAATAAGAACTTCTTAAATGACTTTTCTGATCTGTTGGCTGAAATTATGCCAAAATATGATCATGTCCTTATTATTGGGGACTTCAATATTCATGTGTGCTGCCCTGACAAGCCAATGGCAAAGGACTTTTTGAATCTTATTGACTCTTTTGATCTTGTGCAACCTGTGTTTGTGCCTACACAAAAATATGGGCACACGTTGGATCTTGTTTTAACTCACAATTTACCTGTCTCTAACTTAGAGGTTTGTGATGTTGTATGGTCAGACCATAGGCCTGTCTTGTTTGAGGTTTTCCTTCCTTGTACCAAAGTTAATCTTCCTCCTGTTGCTGCTAGGAGCTGTCGTATTTTTAACCCTTCCTCTGCTGGACAGTTCTCTATTGCTTTTAATCAGAACGGCGGCCTTCCTGATTTCATATGCAATGATACAGAAGAGCTGAGTACGTGGTTTTACTCTGTCTGCCAAACTGCTTTAGATTCAGTGGCCCCCTTTAAGCTTAGGCAAGTAAAAGCCAAATCTGAACCCTGGCTGAATGAAGACACCCGGGCTGCCAGAAGAAAGTGTAGGAGAGCTGAACGTAAATGGAAGAAGGATCAACTTCAGGTGTCATACCAAATGTTACAAGACTACTGGAATTCTTACCAGAAAACTGTAAAAGATGCTAAGAGGAAACATTTTGCTGCTATTATTCAGGCAAATTGTCGTAAGCCTCATGTCTTATTCAAGACTATTGACATGGTCCTTCACGCTCCACAGACTGCTGGTGTCGAGTCTTCTCAGGAAATTTGTGAAAACTTCCTACACTTTTTTATTGATAAAGTGCTATCTGTCAAAGCGCAGACTTCCCAGTCCGTTCTCGACCCTTCTACCCCTGTCCCTAGTTCTGCTGTCTTTGACAGGTTCGAGCCAGTTTCCTTGCTCTGCCTGCAGGAGTTGGTTGCTCACATGAAGCCCTCAGGCTCCCCTTATGATGCTCTCCCTCCTCGATTTTTCAAAGAGGTTTTTCTCACTATAGCATCAGCTGTACAATCCATTGTAAATAGTAGTCTGTCCTCTGGTGTTGTACCTGTCAATCTCAAACATGCGGTGATTCAGCCTCTACTCAAGAAACCTGCTCTTGATCCTGATATTATTGCGAATTACAGACCTATTTCCAAACTGCCTTTTATCTCAAAGATTCTTGAAAAGGTAGTTTACAAGCAATTAATGTCCTTCCTAGAAGAACACGGTATTTTAGAAGTTTTCCAATCTGGTTTTAAAGCTTTACATAGTACCGAATCTGCCCTTTTAAGAGTTTTTAATGATGTGTTTTTGGCAAATGACTCAGGTGACTGTGTTATTATTGTGCTGTTAGATTTAACTGCTGCTTTTGATACAGTGGATCATAATATTTTAATTTCCCGTTTAGAGCAGTTGGTGGGTATGCGGAGTACCGCACTGCAGTGGCTCAGATCCTATTTGGCAGAGCGAACTTTCTCTGTGAAACTCGGGGAGTTTGTATCCTCTGTTGCTTCTCTTCAATGTGGGGTCCCACAGGGTTCAGTTTTAGGCCCGCTTCTTTTCTCTCTATATCTCCTACCCCTTGGGTCTATTTTCAGGAAACATGGGATTTCTTTCCACTGCTACGCCGATGACTCCCAGATTTATTTCCCACTTAAAAAGATAAATGGCTTCTCAGTAGACCCACTGCTCAGATGCCTTGATGATATAAGGGCCTGGATGGCTTTGAACTTTTTACATTTTAATGAACAGAAAACAGAAGTGATGGTTTTTGGTGGCGCTTCTGAGGCCACTATTATAGATCTTGGTTCACTGGCACAGTATGTTAAACCAGTCATCACTAATCTGGGAGTTAAAATAGAGGCAAATCTTAAACTTGAAAGCCAGGTCAGAGCTGCTGTAAGATCTAGCTTTTTTCATTTGAGGGAATTAGCCAAAATAAAGCCTATCTTATCGAAACAGCATTTTGAGACAGTAATCCATGCCTTTGTTACTTCTAGGCTGGATTATTGTAACGCACTTTATTTTGGGGTTAGTGATGCGTCCATTAGGCGCCTGCAGGTTGTGCAAAATGCTGCAGCACGTCTTTTAACTGGAACAAAAAAGTTTGAGCACATTACCCCAATTTTAATTTCACTCCACTGGCTACCTGTACATTTTAGGATTGTTTTTAAAATTCTCTTATTTGCTTTTAAATCTCTTAATGGCCTGGCCCCCCCCTACCTCTCGGAGCTACTACAACCATATACACCTCCCCGTTCCCTTAGGTCCGCCAATCAGCAGCTCCTTAAGGTACCAAAAACTAAGTATAAATCTAAAGGTGATCGTGCTTTTGCTGTAGTTGCTCCAAAGTTGTGGAATGATCTACCCTTGCATGTTAGGCAGGCCTCTTCTCTCTCTGAATTTAAAAGTCTTCTTAAAACATATTTATTCGCTGAAGCCTTTGGCATTGATTAGAGGGGTTGACTCAATTTGTTTTGACATGTTTTAATTTATTTTAGTTTTTTAGTTATTTATTTTATCTTATCTCATTTTAATTTGCTTTTAGCATGTACAGCACTTTGTGAACTCTGGTTTTATGTTAAAGTGCTTTATAAATAAAGGTGGTATGGTATGGTATAAGTGACTGAGACAGGACTCAGGATTGTAATCACATTCTCATATCATGCCTGATCCTTCTGGCTTCACTATGGCACAAGACACTTTAACACCCAACTCACACAATGTACATTCTCAGATTTTGAACTGTAAATTTCCAGATTGTTTTATTTAATTATTAACTTAATGTATATAATTCACTCACTTACTGCACATAATGTCCTCTCGTATATATTCACTTACTGTACATAATGTTGTCTCTTTTTTTGCACAGTGGAGGAGTGTATCAGGTCACATTTAACTGTGTGTTGTACTCGTATAACTATGCACGTGACAAATAAAGAATCTTAAATCTTGAATCACACGAGCCAAAGTGTGAAAACGGGTGTGGATCACGATCAGCCAAGGTTTCGGGTTAACCCATTATGAAAGGTATCCCCACCCTGTCATGATTTACTGAGGTCAAATGGCCCAGCATTTAAGTGGGGGTTAAAGCGTCTGGGAAGGGATCTCAAAACTGGATTATAGATGGCAGACAGTTGGTGCTCTTAGAACTGAAGAAGCTTCTCGGATGAGAGGTGAAACTTAAAGAAGTCTAGACCCTTTTCTTTCCAAGCTCCTTAGACATACTGACCATCTTAATCTTAATGCAAACCTAGATCTCCCCAACAGCAGTATCTTTCCATTATCTAAATTCACCTACAGCATCAATTACAGCCTTGAGTCTTTTCGAGTATCATGCTACAAGCTTGGTACACCTGCTTTTGGGAGGTTTTTCCCATTCGTCTCCACAGAACCTCTCAAGCTCCACCATGTTGGATTGGAGAGTGTTAGTGCACAGCCATTTTCAGATTTCTCCAGAGTCAAGGTTCAAGTCTGAGCCCTGACTAAGGGCCTTCTACATCAGTTGCTTAACTGGCGGGGCTGTCAGCTGTAGAGAGAGTCCTAGTGGTTCCAATCTTCTTCCATTTACAGATGATGGAGGACGCTGTGCTCATTGCAACCTTCAGTGCTGCAGAAATTTTTCTGTACCCTTTCCCAGAGCTGTGCCTCGGTACAATCCGGTTTCAGAGGTCTACAGACAATTCCTTGGACTTCATTCTTGGTTTGTGTTCTGCACTGTCAACTATGGGATCTTAAATAGACAGGTGTGTCCATGTCAGATTCCATACACATGTCCAATCAACTGAAATTACCACAGGTGGACTCGAGTCAAGTTGTAGAAACATCTGACAGATGATGAGTAGAAGTAGAACGCACAGGAGTTCAGTTTTCAGTTTCATTACAAAGGTTGTGAATTCATATATTTGTCATATTCTTGATTTTTAATAAATTTCAAGCAAACCTTTTTCACTTTGTCTATATGGGCATTTTTGTGTAAAAAGCATTTAATCCATTTTGGAATAAGGCCTTAACATAACAAAATGTGGAACATATGAAGCTCTGCAACTACGTTCTGTATATGGTTAAAGTCTATTTGAAGGCATGAAGGTAAACTGTCAAAAATCATAATAATATGTGGATTTATTGTTGCAACTCTTCAGTGTTTGTCCTAGGCAAAAATGATAGATTCTCACAAGCTGGTGACTCATTGAAGACATTTAAGTTAGGCGTTTTTATTATTGTTGGCTATCAGTGTACAACCACTAAATGTCTAGCTGTGCCATTGGGAATGTAAACAAATGATTATTATGAAACTGATCTAGCAATTCCATTTCCCGGTGCAGGCCTATTGTTACTGGATTCATTTATTTTTAAGTGCCTGTGTGGCAGAAGGAAAACAAGAAAACTCCTTATTTTGAATGCTGGGCTCCACTAAGCGCTTGTTTGGAACAAAGGTCTGTTGTCATATTGAGTGACTGGACAGTCTCCTCTCCTATAAAGCAAAGGGTTAACAATAAGAACAACACAAGAATAAGGGAATAATAAGCTTAAGGATCAATATAGTAATTACCTCCTCTGGATATTTCTTAGTCCTAGAAACTCCAGGGGGGATACTAACGAGGGTTCAATACCACAGAGTGCAATCACGCACACACACACACACACACACACACACACACACACACATACCACCACACACACAACACCCTAACACACACAACTACACACACTCCACACACAAACTATAGCACAGTGCATGATAATCAGTGATTATCAGGTATTAGATTATTGAATAAGGAATTGTTTTGCTGTGTGTACAGGGAGGCGAGCTCAGCTTCTATGGCGGAAAGGACTCAGTATCTGTGTCTGACACACTGTCTTAAGATAATGTGACCAAAACAAAATCTATGATGTTTATGAAATTCTTATAAAAGCAATATTTTTTTTAAATATCAGAATGATGATAGTTAACCTTTGATGTCCTGACTTTGAGAAGCTTTGTGTGAAATACATCAGCTGACCTGTTGTCAGTACTTGGAGTCCCTTAAACAGAAAAAGTTCACCCTAGGATATGTCATGTAAGTTGCACTTGTAGTGTACACACTTTGGCTGATGGTGAGATTAGTATTCATGTTGTGAGGACCGGGAGCGGTTGACCTTTTTGAGATGCTGAGCCGTTAGTTTTCCAGCTGGATTTTAAAGGGCCAGAATCTTGGTCAAGGAGAAATTTTGACCTGCAAACTGGGAGTAAAAAAGGTCAAAATCATTATGGGTCATTTTCAAGGATCAGTCAATGATCACATATTATGGCAGACATCAGGCAGGACTGCTTTTAACCAGAGAGAGATCTATCAGAGAGATCAATACATTCATTTACTGATCTGGTAATACTTTCACTTTTATCAGTCGTACATATGAACATAACAGCTTACTGACCTTTTCTTCTGCTTTCCGTCATTTGTCTCCATGTTAGTGATTTCTATTGTGTTTAATTTTGAATTTATTTTTTATGGTATGTTGTCTGTTTTAATGTATGCATTGGCTCTTTGTGATATTTGCAAAGTTTCTTTTTATTCTATATTTAGGTTGCCATTTTAAAACTGCCTAAGGAAACAGATGAACATTAGCCTGTGTGCTAAGGCTGGGTCATTTACTCAAATACAAAAATAAATGAAACTAATAAAGTGGAACAATTTCAATAAACAAGCTAAAAACTGGCATTAAATCTCCACTGTGTTTAGAGTGTGCTGTTATTGCCGCATGTAAACCCAGGGGCTGGGTCCGTTACCCAGCGTTTTGAATTTATTTGTATTTTTGATTTTCTTATGTTAAGTTTGTGATTTTATTTAGGGTTTAGTTAGTTTTATTGCCATTTGTCCCCTTGGTTATGTGTCATGTTTCCTGTTCAGTATGTCATGTGTTTCATGTCTGTGTTGTGTCCACGTTGTGAAGCTCATGTGTCATGTTTACATCTCTCCATGTTTCCTGTTTTATTTTGAAGGGTCTAGTGTTTCCATGTTCAGTGTGTTTTGTTTTACTTCCCCCTCAGGTGTTATGTTAATTTGTCTCAGCTGTGTCTCCCCAGGTTTTTCCACTTCCTTCATTACCCTTCTGTGTATTTAAGTCCATTAGTTGGGTGGCCTGTTTATCTCCATGTCAAATCTTATCAGGTCACAGCGTTTTTGCTACTATTCAGGTTCATGTTTAGACTTTTTCATATTTATGTTTGCATGTTCCTGTTCGGTTCCATGTTCATGTCTCATATCTTAGTTTTCATAGTTTAATTTTCCCAGTTTAGGTTTTAGTTTAGTTCTCACCCCGAATCTCCTTGCCTTCTTTTTTCAGCCAAATAAATGGCTCGCTTTTTGTTAAACCTTAGTCTTTTTTCTCCCGTGTCTCCTTTTGGGTACATTCTATAAATATACCGGTGGGTGCCGCTGTGACAATGCCTTTACTGTTTCCATTGGAATTAAGAGAGTAAGTAGCAGCCAGGCGCTTATAATCAAATGGACTTGAATAATAGATCATCAGCAACTGTGAGCACCTCTATAAAAGCAAAAGGTTTGGCAGTTTGCTGGTCTGGAGCATTCAGGTGTGTGTTAGCACAATGGCCATCAATCTCACAATGGTTATAAAGCCATTTCCAAACAATTTGAATTTCATCATTCAACAGAGCGAAAGATTATTCACAACGGGAACACATTCAAGACTGTTGCAAATTTTCCCAGGAGTGGACATCCCAGCAAATTCACCTCAAGGTCACTCCATTCAGTTCTCAGAGAAATTGCAAAATACCCAAGAGCTACATCACAGACTCTACAGGCCTCAGTTAACATTTTAAATCAAGTGCATGACAGTACAATCAAAAAAAGACTGAACAAGTCTGGCTTGTGTGGAAGGCCTGCCAGCATTTGAACAAACTACAAGACTTCTGGAATAATATCCTTTGGACAGAGAAGACCAAGCTGGAAATGTTTACTATGATGCACAACACCATATTTAGTAAAAAAAAACAAGCTCGGCATATGAACACAATCACCTCATACCACCTCTGGAGCAAGGCGGTGGAGGGGTGATGATTTGGGCTTGTTTTACAGCTACACAAACAGCATACCTTGCAACCACGAACTCTCTGTATACCAAAGTATTCTACAGGGTGGGCCATTTATGGATACACCGTAATAAAATGGGAATGGTTGGTGATATTAAAGTCCTGTTTGTGGCACATTAGTATATGTGAGGGGGCAAACTCCTCAAGATGGGTGGTGACCATGGTGGCCATTTAGAAGTCGGCCATCTTGGATACAACTTTTGTTTTTTCAATAGGAAGAGGGCCATGTGACACATCAAACTTATTGGTAATGTCACAAGAAAAACAATGGTGTGCTTGGTTTCAACGTAACTTTATTCTTTCATGAGTTATTTACAAGTTTCTGACCACTTATAAAATGTGTTCAATGTGCTGCCCATTGTGTTGGATTGTCAATGCAACCCTCTTCTTCCACTCTTCACACACTGATAGCAACACCGCAGGAGAAATGCCAGCACAGGCATCCAGTATCCGTAGTTTCAGGTGCTGCACATCTCGTATCTTCACACCATAGACAATTGCCTTCAGATGACCCCAAAGATAAAAGTCTAAGGGGGTCAGATCGGGAGACCTTGGGGGCCATTCAACTGGCCCACGACGACCAATCCACTTTCCAGGAAACTGTTCATCTAGGAATGCTCGGACCTGGCACCCATAATGTGGTGGTGCACCATCTTGCTGGAAAAACTCAGGGAACGTGCCAGCTTCAGTGCATAAAGAGGGAAACACATCATCATGTAGCAATTTCAAATATCCAGTGGCCTTGAGGTTTCCATTGATGAAGAATGGACCCACTATCGTTGTACCCCATATACCACACCAAACCATCACTTTTGTTGTTCCAACAGTCTTGGAGGGATCCATCCAATGTGGGTTAGTGTCAGACCAATAGCGGTGGTTTTGTTTGTTAACTTCACCATTCACATAAAAGTTTGCCTCATCACTGAACAAAATCTTCTGCGTGAACTGAGGGTCCTGTTCCAATTTTTGTTTTGCCCATTCTGCAAATTCTGTGCGCTGATCTGGGTCATCCTCGTTGAGATGCTGCAGTAGCTGGAGTTTGTAAGGGTGCCATTTGTGAGTAGCTAATATCCGCCGAAGGGATGTTCGACTAATGCCACTCTCCAGTGACATGCGGCGAGTGCTACGCTGTGGGCTCTTGCTGAATGAAGCTAGGACAGCCACTGATGTTTCTTCATTAGTGACAGTTTTCTTGCGTCCACATTTTGGCAAATCCAACACTGAACCAGTTTCACGAAACTTAGCAAGCAGTTTGCTAACTGTAGCATGGGAGATGGGTGGTCTCGTAGGGTGTCTTGCATTGAAATCTGCTGCAATGACCCGGTTACTGCGTTCACCAGATATCAACACAATTTCGATCCGCTCCTCACGTGTTAACCTCTTCGACATGTCAATGGCTGTGAACAAAGAGAAACTTGTAAATAACTCATGAAAGAATAAAGTTACGTTGAAACCAAGCACACCATTGTTTTTCTTGTGACATTACCAATAAGTTTGATGTGTCACATGGCCCTCTTCCTATTGAAAAAACAAAAGTTGTATCCAAGATGGCCGACTTCTAAATGGCCACCATGGTCACCACCCATCTTGAGGAGTTTGCCCCCTCACATATACTAATGTGCCACAAACAGGACTTTAATATCACCAACCATTCCCATTTTATTACGGTGTATCCATATAAATGGCCCACCCTGTAGATTAAAAACAAGGCCAGCTATTCAAGAGATAAAGCAAAATCGGCAACTGTGACAAATCGTTGGTATGATACGCTTTGGGAGGCATGAGAGTGGTTTGGAATGAATCTATAAATGTGTTTTACGTGTGACATGAAAATCAACCTAACAAAGCATTATGTACGTTAAATCTGTTCACTTTCAGATCCTGAATCACTTTGGAAAACACTATGTGATAGTGTTAAGGCTAGGGTTAAGGTTTAGGGTTAGGGCTGGAATGCCCTTAGGGGGGCTCTGTCACGGTCCTGGGTCTTATGACCCAGTGTTTTGAGTTTTAGTTCATTTTGATGTTTTAGTTTATGTAAGCCCTTCAGGTTCCTAAGTTCATTTGTTATCATGCTTAAGTGTTTCTAGTTCTTATTATTTTCCCCTCGTGTTTCCAACTATGGTAAATCTCCCCTGCTTTTCATGTGTTTCATGTCTGTGTCTTACATTGTGAAGTTTGGGTTGTCATGTCTACGTCTCATTATGTTTCCTGTTTTATTGTGAAGAGGTCTGGTGTTTCTGTGTTCATCGTGTGTCAGTTTTACTCTTCCCCTGTGGCGTTGTTATGTTCATGTTGATCTACTGTGCCTTTCTGTTCCATGTTTCAGATCCCTATGTTCTGTCTCCCCCCAGTTGCTGTTAAGTTTGCGTGTTTTAGAATTCGGTCAGTGTGTTTCCTGTTTTACTTTGAAGGTCCATGTCTCATGTGGGTGTTTCTAGTTTTGCGTCCTTGCCTCGTCCTGCTTGGTTGCTCTCAGCTGTGCTCTCCTCCTGTGGCTCATTCCCCCTCGTTATCCCTCAGTGTATTTAAGCCCCATGTTTCTCTTTGTCAGTGTTGCGTCCTCCATCATAGCTGTGTGATTTTTCCCTGTGGCTCCTTGTGCTTTAGTTTTCCCAGTTTAGTTTATTTTGTATTGTTTTTCATGTCCCACTCCACGCCAGCAATAAAGCTGTGTTTTTTGAGTTTACCTTTTGACTCTGTGAGTTTGCGTTTTGGGTCCTACTCTTGCCTGCACACAGCCGTATTGTGACAGAAGGACGCAACCAGACAATGGACCCAGCAACTCATAACCCTCCGCTGAGCTCCGGGAGGACATGATCTATGCGGTGGAGTTTCTATGCCAGGAATGGTTTGCGCTGCCCTTTGAAGAGTACCAGGAGGAGTTAGCCATCCGTCTGCAGAGGATGGTTTCTGGACTTCCCTGGCTATTTGGCGCACTAAACCCTCTCATCCAGGACTTCCTAGTTTCCACCGTACACGTCCGCCCGGATCGGCCTCTCCACTATGAAGACTCGGAGGAGGTTCAGCCCGGTCCGCTGGAGGATTCGCGGGCTGGCACGTCTCCTCCCCCTCCTTCCCGGAGAAAACGGCGTTCACGCCGCCATCGCTCCACAGCAGCTGAGCAGACCACTTTCACGAGTAAAAGTGACTGTTTGCCACATTCTGACTTCCAAATCCTTCTGCCATTTCATCCACGGTTAGTCATGCTGCTCCTATGAACACTTTAGTTTTTCAACCAGCTCCTCCGAACCTTCATGATTCCAATCCTGTGTCTGAGACTCCACGTGACGCTCTTCCAGTATCTCAGGCAGTTATTTTTTCCGTGCCCCAGCTGGGAGGTGTAAACAGTAACAGAGTGCCTCCCACCATAGTTAAACTGGCTAGAAGACTTGGACTTGATGCCACTGAGCTCATGAATCAAGTTGAATTTTGTGTTCCACAGCCAGCCATGTTCAAACACACTCACCATGTTTTAGAGTCAGACCAAGTTCAACCTGCACCTCAAGTGACTGTTTTGGGTGTGGCCTCACCCCTGGACTTTGCTGCTCACCAGTCAGCTTATTCAGAAACTGCCTTTGCAAACCTACCTACGCCTGTGACCGCTCCTGAGCTCCGCTCTCCACCACCTGTCCCGGCTCCCAGGGTGAGGCCAGCCAGGGCACAGCCTACCTCCGCACCCGTACCTACTCCTCGGGTGGGAGCGGCTCGTGTCCGGCGGGTGCCTGCACCCATTCCTGTGTCCGCTGAAGTCTCAGACGAGCCTATCCAGCCCCTGTCCTTGTGTTCTGTAGGCTCGGAGATATGTCAGCAACAACTACCACAATCACTACAACCTCTCATTTTTTCCATAGTTCAGTCTGTTGCTCAGTTAGCTCAGTCGTGTGTTCAGGCTTCAGTTTTGTCTCCAGGTCAGGCTTCAGTTTTGTCTCCAGGTCAGGCTTCAGTTTTGTCTCCAGGTCAGGCTTCAGTTTTGTCTCCAGGTCAGGCTTCAGTTTTGTCGCCCATACCCCTTTCTTTGGCCCAATCATCTGAACAACCAACCGCTCAACAGTCTGCTCAGCACTCCGCGGCTCCCACGCCGCCTCATGCCACGTCAGCTGGGGGTTCAGGAGAACCGCACCAGCCTCATGCCACGTCAGCTGGGGGTTCAGGAGAACCTCACCAGCCTCATGCCACGTCAGCTGGGGGTTCAGGAGAACCGCACCAGCCTCATGCCACGTCAGCTGGGGGGCCGAGGAGCCCGTCCAGCCTCATGCCACGTCAGCTGGAGGGCTCGAGGAGCCCGTCCAGCCTCATGCCACGTCAGCTGGGGGCCCGAGGAGCCCGTCCAGCCTCATGCCACGTCAGCTGGAGGGCCGAGGAGCCCGTCCAGCCTCATGCCACGTCAGCTGGAGGGCCCGAGGAGCCCGTCCAGCCTCATGCCACGTCAGCTGGAGGGCTCGAGGAGCCCGTCCAGCCTCATGCCACGTCAGCTGGAGGGCCCGAGGGGCCCGTCCAGCAGCCTTCCTCGTCAGCTGGTGGTTCCGAGGGGCCCGTTCAGCCACCCGTCTCCGCTGGAGGGCCCGAGGAGCCCATCCAGCCACCGTCTGCTGCAGCCTCTGAGCCTTCGTCTGCTGCGGCCTCTGAGCCTTCGTCTGCTGCGGCCTCTGAGCCTTCGTCTGCTGCGGCCTCTGAGCCTTCGTCTGCTGCGGCCTCAGAGCCTTCGTCTGCTGCGGCCTCAGAGCCTTCGTCTGCTGCGGCCTCAGAGCCTTCGTCCTCGCCTGGTCCGGCCTCGGAGCCTTCGTCCTCGCCTGGTCCAGCCTCGGAGTCTTCAGCCTCGCCTGGTCCGGCCTCGGAGTCTTCAGCCTCGCCTGGTCCGGCCTCGGAGTCTTCAGCCTTGCCTGGTCCGGCCTCGAGTCTTCAGCCTCGCCTGGTCTGGCCCATGCCACTGCTTCTGCCGGCCCTGCCTCGCCTGATTCTGCAGCACCAGCTGGAGGTTCAGCCAAGCCACCCGACAGGTCTCGTCCACGTCGCCGCCGGCCGCCAGCCAAGCCGCCCGACGGGTCTCGTCCACGTCGCCGCCGGCCGCCAGCCAAGCCGCCCGACGGGTCTCGTCCACGTCGCCGCCGGCCGCCAGCCAGGCCGCCCGACGGGTCTCGTCCACGTCGCCGCCGGCCGCCAGCCAGGCCGCCCGACGGGTCTCGTCCACGTCGCCGCCGGCCGCCAGCCAGGCCGCCCGACGGGTCTCGTCCACGTCGCCGCCGGCCGCCTGCCAAGCCGCCCGAGTGTGGCCAGCCATACCGGCTTCGCCACTGCCACCTTCCTCG
>NW_024582541.1:284924-294830 GCF_018398535.1 Haplochromis burtoni
TGGCCGGCCCCCTGAACCTTTGAACTATGAACTGTTATGCTATCGACCTCCAGGACGGCCCCCTGAACTAATTAACTGTGGACTTTTGTGCTGACACCCTTCAGGGCGGCCCCCGGAAAGTTTTGAGAACTGTCTCCGGAGCTTTAGTGCCTTTCATGGGCTTTAGCACCCTTTTTGTGGGACTTTTGCTCTGGTTCTGGTCAGTTTCAGGCCCTCCGTCCTGGACCCCCACCGCCCGCCCTGGGTGGGTTGTTTTGGTTTTGTTTCGTGTTTGTTTCTTTGTTCCTGGTTTTGGGCGTCTGGAATCCGCCCTTGAAGGGGGGGCTCTGTCACGGTCCTGGGTCTTATGACCCAGTGTTTTGAGTTTTAGTTCATTTTGATGTTTTAGTTTATGTAAGCCCTTCAGGTTCCTAAGTTCATTTGTTATCATGCTTAAGTGTTTCTAGTTCTTACTATTTTCCCCTCGTGTTTCCAACTATGGTAAATCTCCCCTGTTTTTCATGTGTTTCATGTCTGTGTCTTACATTGTGAAGTTTGGGTTGTCATGTCTACGTCTCATTATGTTTCCTGTTTTATTGTGAAGAGGTCTGGTGTTTCTGTGTTCATCGTGGTCAGTTTTACTCTTCCCCTGTGGCGTTGTTATGTTCATGTTGATCTACTGTGCCTTTCTGTTCCATGTTTCAGATCCCTATGTTCTCTCCCCCCCAGTTGCTGTTAAGTTTGCGTGTTTTAGAATTCGGTCAGTGTGTTTCCTATTTTACTTTGAAGGTCCATGCCTCATGTGGGTGTTTCTAGTTTTGCGTCCTTGCCTCGTCCTGCTTGGTTGCTCTCAGCTGTGCTCTCCTCCTGTGGCTCATTTCCCCTCGTTATCCCTCAGTGTATTTAAGCCCCATGTTTCTCTTTGTCAGTGTTGCGTCCTCCATCATAGCTGTGTGATTGTTCCCTGTGGCTCCTTGTGCTTTAGTTTTCCCAGTTTAGTTTATTTTGTATTGTTTTTCATGTCCCACTCCACGCCAGCAATAAAGCGGTGTTTTTTGAGTTTACCTTTTGACTCTGTGAGTTTGTGTTTTGGGTCCTACTCTTGCCTGCACACAGCCGTATTGTGACACTCTGCTCCAATTGTATCTTTTCATTGGATTCAATTGACAACCGAGAGAGTTTCACGACAATGCGGAAGGGTATCTTTCGCGTATAGGGGCGTGAAAAATTGTCAGTATGATACGCGTTGGGAACGATAACGCTCTGGGCAGGAACTTAAGAGAGCTGCACGTAAACAAGTGCCTGTGAATAGCAAGGAACTCGAACAACGCTCTAAATAAGAGTGGTTCAAAATTCTTCCACAACAATCTGAGAAACTAATAAAGTCAAACAGAAAACACATATTTCAAGTTGTTGTAGCTAAAGGTGGCTCTACAAGCTACTGCTTCATGGGGTGTAGTTAGTTTTTCACTCTGCTTTTATGTTTTGGCTTAATTTTTGTACTATTGTCATTTTTTTCAGTTCACTTTAGGTTTTTATACCTAATAAGGACTGGATCATTTTTTTTATTATGTCTTAATACATAACAGCTTGGAATGAAAGAGGGTATACATTTCCTTTCATGTATGTGGTAAGTATTTACCTAGATAAATAAATTAAACCATAAGAAGATAAATGCTTACCTACATTTTTAGTACATTAGCAATCAGATTTGTCTGCCACCACACAGCTAAAACTGTCACAGGCCTCTTCCTTAGACGTGTGTAAGCGCAACATGATTGGCTTTAATATGATTTCCATTTGGAACTTTATTGGATCTTTGAGGGCAATTCCAACCAAACACAAAGTTCACCAGAAACTTTAGTTTCTGCAATTAAAGATGTTAGGATTCATCCTCTGAGTGTAGGTCCAAATTCTTTCATAGCCACATAAATCATTTTTTTCCCACTGAAAACCAAAGATTTTCATCTCATAGCGTGTCTACAGATAAATCCATCAAAGTCAGCAGGATTAATCCACTGCAGGACACCATGACATTTCTTCATAGCATTTCAAAAATGAGTTTAATGCATCTTATCATTTACATTATTTGTATGCTGCTTTGGACAAAAGCAACTACTAGTTAATGTAAAGGCCAGCGATCAAGTCTCACTTTTGGGACTTTGAGCCTTTGCCAAGGTGGGGGACTTGCTGATGGACAAGACAATAGACGCGACAAAAGATCCTAAAAGGCACTTCACCAGCGTGGCTAATAAAAAGCCGATAGAATTACATTATAGATTGACTCTGTCAAGTGGCTTAACCTGATTTTATTACCTGCCTCCAATAAAGTGTAACCCTTTCTTTACACATTTTTCACTGTCAAACGATTTCTATGTTCCAACTTCCCTGCCAGAGCGTTCTCACTCCCGAGGCGTAACATGTCGACGTTTTGTCACGTCCCGCGGCGTTCCTGAGGAACGCGAAAGGAGACCTTCGGCGTTCTTATGGTACGCGGCGGGTTATGGCTGGAATCAGTGCAATGACGCTTCCGCGGTAGTAGACGTTCCAGCCCTAAACCTAACCTTATCCCTAGCCCTGACCATAACCTTATTCCTGACCTTAACCAGGACTTTAATGATGTTAAATAGCTTGTTTCTAAGCGATTTGAAGAAAAAGAGCGAACATGTGTAGGTTCAGTCCAGACGGTTCTCATATTTCCTCTTTTTTCCGAGGTCGTCATTTAGGAACGTGGTGGGTAGCCGAAAGCGTAATATGGTGACGATTTGTCACCTAGCGTAAAATGTTACGCTTTGGGAGTGAGAACGGGTTGTCCCTGCTGACACAATCTATCTCTCAGTATAACCTTCCTCCTGACTCTTTTTTTCTGTAATCCTCCAGTCTGCTAAAGGTGACGAGTGAGCTGTGTGGCTGTTCAAATAGTGCTGCTGGTCAGGAGGCCTGTGGAGGAGCCACGAGAGAAAGTTTTCTCCGGAGAACAGAGATCACTCACTCTGATAAATTGGGGTCGTACCTCGAAGTGGCCGGCGCTAACAAACATCATTCATCAAGCACTCATAAAAGCTCGCCTTGGGAAGTGTTCACGGTGCACTCAGTGCTGTATTGCCAGTGGTTTCTTCCATTTTATGAATAATAAATGCATAACTGTATTGCTTATTATTAATGCATGTTGTGTTTAAACTTTTAGGTGCGCTTTACCAAGAACCTGGTCGTAATTGTGCTGCGCCTTTAAAGATGTGTGCCCAGGCCAAACGTCATTACCGCCTAATGAGTACAAGCAGTGCTGGATCAATACCAATGGGTACACAATTAAGCAAGCACACAGTTAAGTTATCAATCCAAACAAGGTCTGCTGACAGATGCTGGAAGTTGCTGCGCTCCCAATTGTTCTCTTTGTTATCCCTCTCCGCCCCGTGCACACATGAAGGTGTTTTTTAGGTCGCGTGTGTGCATGTGATACTTAGTCTTCATGCCTTCCCAATGAGCTGTGCGTAAATAGCCCAGGGGATTAATATCTGCCGCTGCTGCATGCAAGCGCTAGCTGCAACAGATTCTATGAAAAAGAAATTGGTCCTCCTCATTGATTTGCGCTTTCTGTCAGATCGATGATTATGCACTGTAATGAAAATAAAGTATGCTGCTGGAAGTAGTGAATAACGTTTTGAAGTGTGTGTTTGTGTGTGCTGGTATGCGCGGGAGACTTTTTTGTGGTTCACTAAAAAAACAAAAGAAGAAAAAAATCGGTGAAAGCAGAAACAGCTTTGTAATTTAGATACATTAAGGATGCTTTAGCTCATGCTAATGCATCTCCTCACTTTCTTTACTTGTGTCTCTTACTCACAGTTTAGCTCCTCCCCTTGAGGATGTGAGAGGACAAAAGTTGGTGGAGCTGCCAAACGAGAAGTCCCGAGCTTTTGGCCTGTATTTACTTGGTATCAATACCAAAATCTGCAATATGGCACAGCACTAGCAAATGGATATGAAGGCTTGTGATTAACCAAACCAGTTGGTATCCTCAGTCTAGTGACCACATTGGTTACTTTATGCATGATCCCCCTTTTGAATGGATTTCATGTTCTATTCATTATGGCTTGAATTCCCCTGCAGGGCAACCTGCCACTGCATGTGGCGAATAAAATTTGAACTTGAAAGTGAAGACTGAGCCCAGAAGGTCATCAGGGAAGTGCATACTGAAGCCATGTGCCTGTTTCCCTACAGAGTTCTTCTTTAGCCAGATGAGTTGCCCCCTTGTTCGATGTGTTAACAGCCAATCAGTGGCAGTGGTGCTTCTGACGAGCCTGAAAATAATTTGAAACAATTTTGTATCATTTAATTTCAGTTTTGTTTTCTTAGATTAGAATAAAAATTTTATATTAGAATTTTTTTTTTTTGGTATATTGAAATTGCTAGCATTTCAATATTAATATCTCAATGACTATTAAGGATAAAAGCCTGAAATTTTCACTGGTCTTTCTTGCCATCAAAATGAATCAGGGTCAGTAATTTGGGATAGAATATGAAAATAAAGTCCTGCACTCCTGCAAAGTCCCATATTTTAGCACACACTAATAAAAAAAATCTTGCAAAACACAATTGGTGACCAATTAGTTAATGATGTATAGTTGAATTACACAATACTGAAAAATACAAGTGTGTAGAATCGTTTTTAATGTGAATCACTGGGCCATAAAAATGAAAAAATAAAGTGCCAGCTTGATTTAACAAATATTACAAGTTCAAATCGTCAATTATTTTACAACATTTTCTATCAAACCATCTCCGATTAGCATAAATTTTTATGGTCCAAAGTTTGTATACATAGTACTTTATATAATGATACATTTCAATAAAATCTGGTGATTCATTTCTGAATTAGCGTTTTTTTTTGTTGAGGATTTCTTTGGCTACTTTTCTACTTGACTTACTGCTACTGATATCTAATGTGTTTCTAATGGGATTGATTCCACCGAAGAGGTGACACATTTACTTTGTATTATTTTGAGTCAGAAACATTATAATAAAGACTTTGATTGCATTTTACCATGTACAGTAACTGTCACAACAACTGTCACATTAGAAGATGTGGCATTTACTCACCTGATGATAAAGACTTGTGCATTCCAGAAATCTCCTATTTCTGCATCTTCTCCGGGTCCATTCAGGGAACTGTGAAGGTGGAAGAGATCATTTTAGGTCTCTGGATGAGAGAAGATACAAAGAAGCGTAAGTCAGTGCAGAGTAGACAGAGTGCAGATGATGAAGATCAATGTTTTAGCTGTGAGGCATCATCACCAAACCTCCTTAGAAGTTTATCTACATTACAAATTCTTCAGAATGCAATTTTTCTGAAATGTTGTGACCAAAAATCTGATTTCTGAAGATTCTAAACTCTTGTTTTACACAGGGTTTGGGGGATTTTTATCACTCCATAACTGAGAAAATACTTGAAACAGTCCCAATTCTAGTTCCTGGTTTTAGGATTCAAATACTCACACTAAACATTTATTTTAGCTTTACAAGTGTTCTTAAATTTTACTGACGCACTTTAAAAAGGGAACAAAACTGGAGTGCAAAACTCTGAGCGCTGCATCACGGTCTAATACCCTAGTGTATTTCTGTAGTTATGTGAAAGACAGACGGCCCGGGGAAACGTCTTCCTCTAGTGGCCATCAGCACACACTGGTCAGCAGATGCCAAAATAAATGAAGACATCTCATGAATAATCTATTAATATTAATTTATGCTTCCTTTTTGTAGACAAAAGATGGAATCCTGGATGTCTTTTTCTTGTTTTAAAAGATGTGCTGCCTGATAGCTGAGTCTGCTCATTCTCTGCAAACAGCTGCTTCCAGACCAAGTTTGCAGGGATTCGTGTGGACCCTGAGTTGGGTCTAGAGTCCCAGTTCTGGGATAGTTTTAACTAGGATACATAAAACTTTTACTCAAGGGACCTTTTGTTCAAGAAAGGGGTTGTTATTGTGCAAAATGACAGATTTCATACAGTTATGCAACTCTTAACGAAATAAATAAATAAATAAAAATGGCGTGTGTGTGCATATGAGGTTTTGAGGCTTCTTGAAAAACAGTGTGACTTTTTTCCACCACTGAAAAAACAAAATTGCCTATAAATAACATTTTTAAGCAACTGATTTAAAAAACAAATAAACAAAACAAAAATGAAGTAGGTGTGGCAAATATGATTAAACATTTTAAAATATCAGTAATATAGAATAAAAAAATGTGTTTTTTTTCTTTTAATTTTTCAATTTCTTTTAATTTGTCAGAAGGCTCAACAAGCACTCTAATTTTCAATATATAAAGAGAATTTTTCAGCATTTATTTTGGTGTCCAGGTAAATTTTTTAATGAAATTTTAAAGTGACTCATCAGGTCTGTGTGTCTGTCTGTCCATCCATGCCTTCACAGTCAGGTAACATTGCACCGTGGTAACTTTTCCCATTAAAAATCCCCCCATAATAAAGCCCACCACCAATCGCAAGGCAGATGCCATCACTCCCTCGCTTCTCATTGGCTCGCGTTCGATATTAAGAATCCAGCTGTTTCGCCCCGCCCCCTCCCAGCACTTGTTAATCGACTTCCTGCTCGACCAGTGGGGGCGGGCACCTCCGAGTCAAGCCCCGCAGCGATTGGCTTAGAGTGGCGCTCTTTGGGGCGGGCAGTGAGAAGTTAGGATTCCCACCCCCCCACACCACCACCCTCCCTCCTCCACCCTCTACTCCCCCCACACCCCCCCATCCAGCTGTGTGAACCTCGCTGATGGACGGAGTACAGTGAGAAAGGAGAGAGAGAGACGAGAGCAAGGAGCGGGAGCAGCCCGGTGCTTTTCATCATGCGCGCAACAGTGGAGGAAGGAGGTGTTTGTGATATTTAGGAAATATTAAAAAAGAAAAAGAAACAAGGCTGGACGGCTGTCTGCGCTCGGGATGCGCAGTGGCAGCAGCAGCAGCATCTCCATGGATGTGCTGAAACTCCGGAGCGGGATCTGTGTTTGAAAGAAAGCCGCCTGTGGATGAAAGTGCCGGGATCGTTCATTTAAAGGAGGGGAAAAGCAAAGCTCGGTGGAGGATTTTCTCCCTTTTTAGGGGTTTGCCCATCAGCGCTGTGGAGGAGGAGGGGGAGGAGGAGGGGAGCGGAGAGAAGTTTGTGCGCGGCGTCAGTAAATTTCACACAAACAGAGACAAAAAAGAAAAGAAAGAAGGCTGAGAACTGAAAAGTAGGGAAAAGTATCCCTGTCTCCCTCCCAATCTTTACGATTTAGGATTATGATGCGTGCCTGAGGACCCCGGAGAGGCTTCTTGGACACCGGAGACTCGACCCAGGGGGGCGCAGCGTGTCTCAGACGGACCCCGAGCTGCAGAAGGAGCACTGCAGCGCACCAGCAGCTGGAAACTATACGCTCCACAAACCTACAAGAACATCTCTCGTCTGCTCCATCCCTCTTCTCTCTTGCTTTCTTTCCGTCCGACCGGCGTGGACTTTACAGCCACGGCACACACAAACACGCAAAAAGAAGAAGAGAGAAACTGATCATGCGATGACTGAGCGCGCTTTGGGAACATCTACCCGAGTCCATTACAGGTAACGAATGGAAGGGAAAGATGCTCCTCTCGCTCTCCGAGAGCTAGCAGGAGCTCGGGGGAGTGGGAAGTGTTGCTGTCGGTAGATCGGTGATGCTGCCGAAGTTTGGAAGCCAATAATAGCAAGCGCGCGCTGTTGTTGCAAGATTTTTTTTCTTTTCTTTCTTTTTTTTCTTTTTCTTTCTTTTTTTTTGATGGGAAGGAATGTGAGCCCCGCACATTAGGAGCTCTGATCTATTCGTCTCCCCTCCAGCTTTGAACAGTAGATATTCACTTATCCGAGTTTAATCCATGTAAAATGAAGCGGTTTCTGTGATGATATTCCAATACAACGATCATATCTGAGCAGTCATTTCGATAATATTTGGCCATATTTCCTCAAATACCCCCCCCCAAGAGTCGCTGGGGGCTAAAAAAGTCTATTTGTAAGCCCTTTTTAAAAGATTTGACATTTACAGACATGGAAATTAGCTGTGATCTCTGGGAGATGGAGACACACACAAAAAAGAAAAGAAAAAAGGAAAAGAAAGATGAAAGAAAAGCGAAGGAAGGAAACATGAAGGGGAGGAGGGGATAAAAGAGTACAAACAAGTGCGAGCAGCAGCATCGCGGGCCAGCGTTCCTGGGAGAGGAGGAGGACAGGCTGCCACTGCGTCTCAATTAAAACAGTGACAAATTAGGAAGGGGGGTTGGGATGAAATGCAACAGACAAGGCTGAAGAGATGGATGGATGGGAGGGAGGATGGAAGGAACATGACACCTAAAAGAAACAGCAAAGGCGGTCTGAAACCCCCTGAGCAGAGCGGCCAGGGAAACATTTATTCCCATAGCCCACTCACACATATAGACATACACACACACACACACACACACACACACACACACACACACACACACACACACACACACACACATTACCTAAACTCTAAGCGAGACAGACAGATAGTGGGAGACAGAAAAGAGCCTCCTTTCTCTTCCTCCTCCTGCCTCCTTGCTAGCAGGAGAACGGAATCGGTGCAGGTCCTGTCCATTTATGAATCAATAAAACCCTTCAGTGGCAGGAAGGGTTCAATAAGGCTGTGTGACATGAACCGACTCCACCCCTCCACCGCTATCCACCCCAAGGACGGGGCCACCGCTCAATAAACACCCACTCCAGGTGTGTCTGTGCATCAATAAACACATTACAACTTCCAGACTCCATCCTCCTACCCCACCTATAAGAAATGGATTATTAACAACCAACTTGTGTGTGTTCTTAATAATCAATCAAAGAATAACACCCAACTCGGAGGAATCAGAGCATGATGTGGGAACACACACACGTCCAGTCAGGTGTGAGAGGATGCGGTTCCACTGGGACCCACACACACATCTGAGTCACAAAAATAAATGTGACGCTTTGCTTTGTTTTGTGTGTGTGTGTGTGTGTGTGTGTGTGTGTGTGTGTGTGTGTGTGTGTGTGTGTGTGTGTGTGTGTGTGTGTGTGTGTGTGCAGGCTGATGTTGGAGTGAGCAAGCGTCATGGTGATTTACACACACACACACACACACACACACACACACACACACACACACACACACACACACACACACACACACACACTGATCTGTGTGATCTGTCTGAGCGGGCCTGTCCTGACTCTAGCAGCCTTGTGGTCACTGGATAAACCCTTGTGAGGTGCACAGCAAAGCAGGTGTTTCTTACCTGCCACAGGTGAATGCGCGCATATGCAGACTCCAAACGCGTTGAGTTAAAAGAAAAAGGAAAGGATATGGGTTGCAGACCATTTTGAGGCACCAGCTCCGGGGCCGGGTGGTTTGTTTCAGGTAGAAGAAGACCACGGGGGCCAGGGTGGGGTAGGGCAGGCTATCCCCGCCGTTCGCCGACATTTCCTCCCCGGCTGCAGAGATCCCATCCGGTGCCGGGGACGCCGGCTCCACCGCAGACATCTCGCCGCTCTCCCCGCCTCCCGTCCCGAGCCCGGACAGGTCGTTGAGCCGGATGAAAGTCCTCGGCAGAGAGGAGCGACCCTCCGAGGCCCCGGCGTCGGGGACCCCGGAGAGATTTCCCCCATCCTCGGCCATCATTCACCTCCTGCAAGCAACGGGGTCGATCACAGACATATGATTAGGATCCATTAGTCAGTGGAGAGCGCGCAGAGAGAACAGAAATCGGCAAAATAGATATTTAAAAAAAATAGCTGATTAAAAAAATAAAAATAAAGGTACCAACTTTTGGCTACAGTGAAAAACACCTCGCTGCTCATAGGCGCACAATTAAATGCACAATGAAAGGCGAGCAACAGTATGGAACAGCTAGGTGGTGTT
>NW_024582541.1:294855-311255 GCF_018398535.1 Haplochromis burtoni
CACACACACACACACACACACACACACACACACACACACAAAACAAAGCAAAGCGTCACATTTATTTTTGTGACTCAGATGTGTGTGTGGGTCCCAGTGGAACCGCATCCTCTCACACCTGACTGGACGTGTGTGTGTTCCCACATCATGCTCTGATTCCTCCGAGTTGGGTGTTATTCTTTGATTGATTATTAAGAACACACACAAGTTGGTTGTTAATAATCCATTTCTTATAGGTGGGGTAGGAGGATGGAGTCTGGAAGTTGTAATGTGTTTATTGATGCACAGACACACCTGGAGTGGGTGTTTATTGAGCGGTGGCCCCGTCCTTGGGGTGGATAGCGGTGGAGGGGTGGAGTCGGTTCATGTCACACAGCCTTATTGAACCCTTCCTGCCACTGAAGGGTTTTATTGATTCATAAATGGACAGGACCTGCACCGATTCCGTTCTCCTGCTAGCAAGGAGGCAGGAGGAGGAAGAGAAAGGAGGCTCTTTTCTGTCTCCCACTATCTGTCTGTCTCGCTTAGAGTTTAGGTAATGTGTGTGTGTGTGTGTGTGTGTGTGTGTGTGTGTGTGTGTGTGTGTGTGTGTGTGTATGTCTATATGTGTGAGTGGGCTATGGGAATAAATGTTTCCCTGGCCGCTCTGCTCAGGGGGTTTCAGACCGCCTTTGCTGTTTCTTTTAGGTGTCATGTTCCTTCCATCCTCCCTCCCATCCATCCATCTCTTCAGCCTTGTCTGTTGCATTTCATCCCAACCCCCCTTCCTAATTTGTCACTGTTTTAATTGAGACGCAGTGGCAGCCTGTCCTCCTCCTCTCCCAGGAACGCTGGCCCGCGATGCTGCTGCTCGCACTTGTTTGTACTCTTTTATCCCCTCCTCCCCTTCATGTTTCCTTCCTTCGCTTTTCTTTCATCTTTCTTTTCCTTTTTTCTTTTCTTTTTTGTGTGTGTCTCCATCTCCCAGAGATCACAGCTAATTTCCATGTCTGTAAATGTCAAATCTTTTAAAAAGGGCTTACAAATAGACTTTTTTAGCAGCGGGGGCACAAGAGTCCTCAGTGACTCCACAGGGAGCAGTGGAGATCCTTGATACTGTTATCCAAGTCATGGGTTCTCAAACATTTACTTTTCGTGGACCTCCCAGTGAGACCTCCACATTAAAGCTGCACATTCCTATTTGATAGGAAAAAAGGATCCAAAAACCCAGCTTCTTTGGATTTTTATCTGACGTTGATGTCATATAGTTGGGAGAAATTAAAGTTTGAGCAACATTATTCTATACTTCTCTGTTTTGTCAATTGTGAGGTTCCAAGAAATTCCAGTTGGGATTTTCATTTGTTTCTCCTTTTATTGTTATTTACAGCCTCTTTGTGTTACAGAAACCATTTAAGATGTTTTGGTGAATTAAATCTCAATATTTCCTTGGTGTATTAATGTACTTAGCACTAATAATTCAGTATGTTTGTCTGTGAGCTGGAGTTTATGGATACAGCTTGCTAATCAAGTTTGGTATCATTAGCTCAGAGTCTATGGTGAAGATATGTTTGGCTGCTTTGTCTGAAACAGACAAAGTAACCAGTCACCAAAATAACCAGATCCACCAGGACCACCGTAGTCCTAAGAAGACTGCGATAATTTCTTTACGAAATTATCTTTGACAGCTGCAACATAGATCAGTAACAATGGATATGACAGTCATAAAGTATTAGGAAGAGCTGGGCTGGAGGTGGGTTGCAAAGTGGCTTGCAGATGTGCAGCTAATGTGGCCAGGTTAAAGCAGCTTACATAGCAAATGTTGAGGTTGACTTGGTGGCCTGTAGTGCTGTGTGCTGCTGCATATTTTGGTACTGATCCGATACCACGTAAATAGTCACCAGTACCGATGCTTTTAACCGAAAAAGGCATATGAAGAGCAGAGCAGTGTGTCATGGTTTTTGAGATGAATTATCATCAATTTGCAAATTCTGAACACATTATCTGAATCAATGTTATTTTTAGTTACACAACAAAACACACCTTTCAGCTTTTTAAATTTGGAAACTGGGTTCTTTTGGAGACCTGGAATGTAAATGCACCTGTCTCTAAAACACTTTGGGACAACTTCATTTTTGAATGTGTTACATAAATAAAACAAACTTAAGTGAATTTCCCCTCCAAAAAACCTGAATTCATAAGCTAGGAACAAAGAATCGATCAGTTACCTGCACTGGGATCGATACTATCGATAGTCGAAATGCAATACTTAATTTATCGAAGCAATCAAAACAAAACAAACTAATTTTATTCAGTAAAGTGTCACACTGTGGTTTAGGGTTAAGGTATTAAAATACTGTCATTTTAACTGATTTAAAAAAGAAAAAAAGTTCATCCTGATGGCGACTGGCTCTTTTCGAACCGGTGAGGTCTGTGGTTTGATGGATCTGTTTTGCAGTATGGATTTTAAAGTGTTGAAAGAACTGCTGGGTGATTTGCAGTGATGTTTGACTGCTCCCCTGTACGGGTGTGCACAGGCATCCTTCAGGCCCCAAAGATTGTATTTAGGTGTTCTCAGGCTTCCCATTTGCCCTTTAATGTGTATTTGTACCGATTTAGGAAAAGGTCACTGCTTTTGTAATGCAGTGTAACATTACTGCGATCGATCCATCTCCCCCTGCGCGTGTGTCTGTGTGCACTGTGGTGTGTGAATCAGTGCGTACCCTGGTGCTTTGCATGGAGGCAAGCAGATGTAACTTTGGCCATATTTTTAACTCTTCCTCTGTTGATCTGCGGTCTTCCTCTGCAGCAGCCTCTCCACACCGGGGTCTCGCTTTCTTTCTTTCTGTGCTCTTGGTTCGAGAATTAATCCTGCAGTAGTCTCTCTCCGTCTCTATCTTGCTATAAATACATCCACAGCACACCACCAGCAGCGGCAGCAGCAGCAGCAGCAGCCAACTCGGATGCACCAAGACTGCTTCCTCTGTCTGACGCTGTAGACCAACAACACAGGAAAGCCTGACTGATCTCAGGGCCAGAATCTATTCTAAACACACATATCCTCACTAAGCTCCCGGCCTCAGGTGGCCCGCGGCCATTTTCAACAGTCTGAGGGGTAATTAGGACCCCTGGATGCTCGCTGAGGTATTTAAGGTCTAATTGAAGACCCCTGGGGTGCACGCTCTGAATGATGTTTTGCCCAGCACATTGCCTGTGTGAAATTTCCTCTGCAGGCTTTGCTAATGATTCCTGCAGAATCTGCGTATGATAAAGAGTGAGAGCTTTTGTATGTGTGTGTGTGTGTATGTTTGACAGAGAGAGAGTGAGATTGTGTAAGCAGTGCACATACGCAGACACACGCAGGCAGACACACACACACACACACACACACACACACACACACACACACACACACACAGACACACACACACACACACACACACACACACACACACACTTCCCCAGGACTCCCGTAGGTGTCTCCTCTCTGGCGGGGAGCTGGATGTTGTGCCAAGATGCAGGAGGAGGAGGGGAGAGTTTGGGAACTGGTCCAGTGCTCTCTATCCTTTGCTCGCACTGATTTAAGCAGAGGATTACACAGCCCAGAACAGTGAGGGAGGACACCTGGCCAAGGCTAGGTGTTTGTCATCACATTGAAACGGCATCACTAGCAGCCTGATAAACCACTTGCGCTTCAAAGGAAGGATTTGGACAAAGCATGCTACCAATTTCATGTTTCTCTTCCAATTTCACTCTCCACATTTGTTGCCTGTCTTACGTGATGCGTCTGTCTAATAATGGAAGCCGAAGCGCACACTTACTTAATCAGCAGAAAATGTCTCCCGCCCTCCCCTCCCCTCTCGCAGACCCCCCTTGCTTCTCCTTTTTTTTTCTCCCCTCCTCTCTGCAGCTAAAAGTCTCACGCTGGCTGGAGGAGCGAGGAGGGGTGTAAGCCATCTTCTAAAGCCTCCGAAACCGGCAAAAAAAAAAAAGAAGAAAAAAAAAAAGAAAGAGTGCGAGGTGGAGGGAGGCTAAGCTGAAGAGCCGTGTGCGATTTCAGAGAGCATTTTTTAAGAGGTGAAAAAGTTGGCCTGCTCCCGCCAGAAACACAGCTTTCATATTTTCTCCCTCTGCTCCTACACCCAAACCTACCATCTCTTAAGTTGCTTGGAGGATTTTCCAACTTCTGGCAGTTTGATGCTCTTTGTGAATCCCATCAGAACTTCTTTCATAGGCGTGTTAGGTTGCTGTGTTGACACTTGGAACATACATTTGTGTGTAAAGAATATGAATATGTGCTGTCTCTCACTGGACCCTATCTTACATACTCACTCATCGTGTTTAATGAAGTATTTACTCAGCAGTGCAAAAACTTCTTGTGTTGTGCAGGGATCTTTAGTCTGTGAGTCATGTGTCTCGGGGACCATGTGATGTAACTTGCATGTATTTTGCATGTGAATTGTTCACTGCAAGGGATGTGTGTGTTTGTCAGAGTGTGTATTTGTATGCATATTCAAAGCTGCACACGTGATCATATTAGCGTGTGTTTGAAGCTTAAACATAGCTTAAAAGTTTGTATGTAGAATGCAGCACGCTAATGGACAGATCCACAGTGGATTTGTAGCACGTACATAGCAGCCTGGTTAGCTCAGTCAGTAGAGCACGACACTCTTAAGGGACTTTAAGTCCAAAGAGTTCTAGGGCCTCCAGAGGGTAATCACCTACTTGGGAGCTCCCCAGAAAATGACTTACCTTCAGGGTATGGCTAGAACTCACCAGAGAGTCCCCCATATGATATTATTATGATACTTCACCGACAATATGATATTATAGCCATTTTTATGCCGAGCAACCTTCCCATTCTATAGTAGCTTAACCAGAATACAAACAGCTGGCAGCAAGTTGAGTCCTCGTACTCGTGTTCATCGACAAATACTTGTGTCAGCAGTCTGCCTGCATTTATAAACCACACAGCAATTATCTGCAAACCTTTGACAGTCTCTGAAACTGACTGCAGTAAGTCCAAGTCAGACTGTTTGTAGAAAGGTTGCCTCTTATTAGGTGATGCATGTAATCACCTTGAAATCTACAGTGGTTTATTAAGAGGTAGCTTTGTCAAGCTAAGCATGTCCAGTTTTGAGTCGATTTAATCTAAGTTCGCCTGGAAAATGTTGTTTTTTAAATGTATTTAATAATATTATTATTGACATTTGGTTTCTCTGTATCAATACAATATCACCACACAATGTTAAAATACTCCAGCCCGACTTCAGGAGCTGGTTTCTGTTTGCATTTGTACCGGTACGAACAGGAACACTAATGTGACACATTAGCAAGCTGGTGAGCAGCAACAGCTTAGAACCTCAACAAGAACACAGGATTTTGTGATCAGTAATGAGAGTTCTGTGTTTGCTGAGTGTTTTGTGATTAAACTTATATTAACTATGAGCACAGAAGCCCACATAAATACCTTTCAAACCCTGTGTTTGTGAGGTGTAGCCAATCAAAAGAAAGCTGGGTTAAACGGAAGACTTGGGGAGGCAAAATGGCTTGTTTCAAACAGCAGGTGCTTAGCTTAAAATAAATAAGGATTATTTTGAACTGAAAGTCATGCAAAGCTCCTTAAATTCAATCGAACATTAGAATTAGAGTTTTATTGTCACGGCGAGTGAGATGAGCCGTGTGGAAAGATTAAAGGAGGATCCAGTCGCAGGCACTCGTGAAGGTGAGGTGGTTTATTGAACACAAAATGCAAATGGAGAAACGGCAAACGGGACTGAAAACTATTTAAACTGAGAACAACTAAACTACTGAACACAAAGGAGGTAAATGACGACGGACAGCAGGGGAGAACACACAGATGAAGCATGGTGGATACACAGACAGACCAGCAACTACAATGACAGAAGACACGACTTAAATACACTCAGAGAAACACAGGGAGATTACACACAGGTGGGGGACACAGCTGGGAGTAATTAACGAGACGAGACAAGGGAGGTAACTGAACACACTCACATGAGACGAAGACCTTCACAATAAAACAGGAAACAAGAAATCCCTACACAAAGACGCAGACTCGACACTGCGAGACAGACAGAATATAACACATGGAACCTGAACTAAACTAAACGTGAGACACAACTGAAGAACAAATCCTTAAACACGAATAAACAGAAACATAGAATTCAAATAATAACCAACAAATCACAAAGGTAACAAAACAATCATACGAGAATAAACCAAAACATAATAAACTCAGAATGCTGGGTCGAACCGACCCAGAACCGTGACATTTATGAAACAGCTGCCACCTTAAATTAATGCTACGTAACAAGATGCTCAGCTCAGTCCAACAATAATCTTTCTAATCCTAGATTAGAATTTCCTGATTGGTCTAATTAGAATTTAAAGCTGCATTAATTGATTTTTGGCCACTTGGGGCAGCAGTGCAAGCGAAAAGCATTGACATATTTGATGATCCCCTCATGAAATAGTTTTTTCTGAACAAACTGGGAAATCTTTAGGAAGCACAGAGTGGAATTAGCATTCATTTGGAGTTGTATTTGATTTAGGTTCAGTTTATGAATTCTCTGGTACTGGTTAGAAGCAATTCTCAAGTTTACAGAAGGATAGATGGACGACTAGCTAGTTCCAAACGTGGTCTGTGTGCTTTGGAAACTGCAGACGCTCACACAGATTGCACTGGAATCTCCCGATCTGATCTTTTGGTTTTCTTTTCCTGTCCAGAAATCTTCTTGCTGTACTGCTACCGCTCTCTGTCACTGGCCACGTTCCAATATATTTTATTGGTGAACAAAAGACTGGTGGGAAAATTCACACAAAATTGCTGAGGAGTTCAGTCAAGAGGTGCAGTGGTTACAGAAAATATGTTTCCTCTGATACCTTTCTTTGAACTCACCGTTACATTTGCCAAAAGTTTTGGACGACATGAGAGCGAACTTCGGTCTCACTTTTAAGACGGAAACTAAGCTTTAGAACGAACGCTTACATAACTGCAAACCAGAGAACTCTAATGAGAGCAGTCAAAATCATTCAGCGCTGTGGCTGGTATTTATGTAGGCGTGTGCATGTGGGTGTAGGGCTTTGTTATTGTGCGAGAAAGTCTTTGTTACATTCAGGATTTAATGTTAGCTGATAGGGATTTATCGCTCTTAGTCACCAAGTCTTTGCTCTTGGCTTCGGCTGAAGGAAGTGACTGAGCGTTTATTGTATCCCTGTCCAAATATCAGTTGCAATATTTACCGGCATAATTGCAGCGTTGTTTTGTTGTCTGTATCACACAGACCTACTGTTCGGCTAACATCTGTTGTAAACACACTCGACACACATTCGAAAGGCACCAAGGTTGTTTGAAGTAAGTGACAGTTCTTTTAGCATAATGTGTTGAACCCGCTCCAAACACTGATTCACTGAAAAACAGCCATAGATCAGTTTCCTGGCAATGGTAAACTCCCGACACACTCTGCAGTATGTGTGTGAAATTCAGTGATTCAGCCACCGCCACACTGAAAGTGCCAATTATTGACGAATAACAGGAGCGACAATCAGAAAGAGATGGCAGGAGGAGGAGAGAGGGAGCGAGTCCGAGGCAGAGCTCAGACTGCGCTAAGGTGTGAGTAGACGACTCGGTATGAGGTCTGTTCTTAATGAAGAGCTTTGTTTAAGCTGTTAAACACAAAGAAAACCCTTCTTTGTGCTTGGCCTGCAACACATTTTCAGCTCTGTTGCTGATTGCTGCACTTCTATAGTTTCACATAGGCGGATTATTAAAGCTTTTGCTTTAAACAGCTGGTGTGTTTTTTGGGGTTTTTTTTTTCCTGGAAAAGCTTTCCTTTAGGGCACAGAGAGTGATTATTTCATTTTTCAGAAGAAAATTACTCTTACTCCCAGTTAATGGTTTCCTCTTCAAAGGAATCTCGCAGAAATCATAGAAGTATAAGCATCTGATCTAGATTTACGGTTACAAAATGCACCTTACTTTGTATTAAAGTATATTTGGAACCCTGAGCAATGTTTCTTGCTATTGCTCTATTCAGTTTATAAACAATAAATTCTAGGCTGAAATCAAAGACAGTAATTTTAACTGTTGTTTTTTAGGTTAGGGTAATCCTAAGGCTTCAGTCACACCAGCCTATAGCCTGGCAACCACCAGTCGCCAAACAGTCTGGGTGTACTCCCCTACTGGTTGCTGCAGGGGAGATTGCTTTGGCTGCTTGCAGGTTGCATCCAAACCAGCAACTTGGTACTTTGTTAAATGGCCTCTGTTTGTGCGTTGTACTTTTTCTATTTTCAGTATTTCTAGAAGAGTAAAGGCAAGTCAGTGTCTTCCATGCAATCCATGGGTGGCTGCGGCAATCTGCTAGAGATCACAGCAATCACAGGGAGATTTTTGACACAGCAACCTCTGGAAACTGCTCACCAACCAGGTGGAGAATGCACGCTTTGCCACAGGGTCACCAACCAGTCTGTAGGCCTGTAACTGAGGCATAACAGAGCTGAAAGTCTACTTTATACATCTGACAGATTTTTTTTGTAGACGTTTCAGACAAGCTTTCTTTATAGATTATTGAATATATTGCGCATATTTTCTTCTGCTGGATAATACCTTATAATAAGGTGCTCCTCTGTCTGTAAAATCAATAAAACATCCTTGGAATATATTCCACTTTGTTCACAAGATATATTTTAGATTCCCAAGGCCTGTATTTGAAACAGAAAATAAATACATACTTTTATTTCTTAACATCACCTGCTCTCGTGAAAACTCAAAATATTAACCTTGTTTTTGCAAGATTAGAATTAAAACCCTTCCCTTTATTTTAAAAACTCTTATACACACGTGCAAAACTCTTATGTTGTAGTGATGAAACTGGAGTAGTGGAAATGCAAAATGAATTTATTTATGTGAGTCGCCGTACGTACGGGGGAATTCACTTTAGGGGATGATCAGGCAAAGGTGCAGATAATGACGGCTAGACTAGCCGTCACGCAGACACTAATTAATATGTTAGTAAAAAATCACCTGACCTCTGGGAAGTCATTTCTGCCTGTCTTTTACGTCCAGTGAGAAACCACAGCAGTCTAATCTAAACATCAGAACAGAATCTGACTGCTCGCCGTCTGTAATCGTGAGCTGTGGTTCGACCGTTCTCTGCTAGAACCATCACAGCTTCTCCACTTACCTGCGTAACTCGGTTTCTCTGAGTACCAGGTTACTTAAGTATATGTGAATGCAATGAATGTGCTTGTGGCTCGGGCCTGGCAGCTACCTCGGTGTGCGTGCTGGCAGCCGAGGGGCCGGCTAACCTGATACACACCCGGTGAGACTCTGACCACAGCGATTCAGGAGCAAACCACAAACTCTACTGTAGACTGACAACAGCAGCAAGAATCACCTCACTGTCTGTGTGTGTTTGGTGTGCCTCTGCCTTATTATATGAATGTGTTTACTGTTTTGAATGGAAGAGCAAACGTCAGTTTCCTCCTTTCTTTTTTTTTTTTTGTGCAACTTTCTGATGGAGCGGCCAGCTTTTACTCGCTTGGGTTTTTGTTTTTGTTTTTTTCTAATGTGCGTGTTGCTTCATTCCTTTTGTCAGACATGTGTTGTGCTCTTCCACCCCTGTGATTCTGGTGGCCTAGTTAACAAATTAATGTGAATCCTGTAAAAACCACAGGCTAGCTCCTCAATAGAGGGAAAAAAAGGAGAGTGAGAGGAAAAGAGGAGCAGCAGCAGGGTCTGATGACAGGAGGTAGTGAAATCCATGGAAGGGATGGAGCTTAGACTTTTACAGATGTGCTGTCTTCGAGAGCTCGTCTGCGGCCCTGTAAAAATCACTTCACAGTGTGTGTTTGTGTGTGTGTGTGTATGTCACCCGCTCATAATCTTTTGTTTTTGCCCGCAGCAACAGTAGTTCCCCTGTCATATTGTTTCTGCTTTGAGAAGCACAGTCACATGTGTTTGTCTCCAGACAACAAATTTATCGCTGATTTTCAATCAATTATTTGTACAGAGAGAACAATTAGTGCAGATAAAACCCCGCAGTTAATTACTGCTGCTGCAGAATGCGTCCCGACACAATTAAGATGTATGAAAACAAAACAGTTCTGTCATTGTCATCTGCACTTAATTGTCAGGAATGCTGTTTTGGTTAGACCGGCTGGTTGTGTGGATACTTGGTTTGTTGTCTGATTGGAGTGTTGTGTTTATGCCTGTTTGACTGTTCCATCAAAGACCGCCTGACTCATTGGCTGGTTGGTTGATTTGTTGAAGGATTGTGGAGTTAATTGGTTGGTTGCATGAATGGTTAGTTGGCTGTTGTATTGGTTTTTTATGTGGTTAACTAGTTGGCCATTTTCCTGGTTGGTTGACCAGCTTGTTTAAGTGGTGACTAGTTGGTTAAATGGTTAGCTGGTTGACTGTTTGTGTTTTGTTTTGATAATTTATTAGTATTTAGCCATTTCTTTTTTTCAGTTTCTTTTAATTGTTAGAAACATTACTCTCATTTATGACCCCTCAAAAATGAAAGACGGGCTAACTGGCATAATTAAGTAGTCAAATGAATGATTTGTTTGGTTCAGCTTTAGTGAACTGGGTATTGGGTGGGTGATTCATTTGTTGAATAATCCAAAAGTCCAAGGGTAACTGGCTGCTTTTCTTGTTGCTTTGATGGTGGTTGGTTTGTTGGTTCGGAAAGTGTGTAGGCAGCAAACATGATTTTTGTTGTGTTATAAGATAACTTCTTAACATGCGAACGATAATATTAGCTAAAGTTAACTGTAACTTGTAAAGCACTTGTATTTATCTTATCTTTTTTTTTTTTATCTGTAGCTTAAAACCCTGGTTTTATGTAACCGCAACAGCAATTTACATCCACCATTTGCTACTCCTGTCATAATGAGTGCAACTAGCGAGTAGAGCTAGCAACGCTTTGTTATTTGTTTGAAACTGCTCACGTTCTTTGTAGCCTTGTTGTATTTATGGTGTGTTTTTGTCATGAAATAGGTTTGTTGTTTCCAAGTCTGGTCTTATCTTGGTGTTGTGCACACTAGGACACTTTTACATCACATAAAAATGTATACTGGATGAGTAAAAGAGTCAAAGAGGGATTCAATTTGCTAAAATTTAACAAATATTTAGCATCCATTGGTGAACTACACTGGGCCACACCTCTTAATTTTTCAATTCAGGTGTTTCCAGTTCAATTACCACATGTGTACAAAGTCTGCATTACAAACATTTGGGAATAAAATGAGTCATTTCAAAGAGTTCAGTAAAGTACAGTAAAATCATAGCACTATTGCATAAATCCATTTGCTAAATTTCTTCCCCTCTAGATATTCCATGATTAGCTATAGGAGGAGCCACTGTAACCCAGCCAGTAAGTGACAGACCATGTAAAGTTGTGAGGTCACGAGTAGTGAAGCACATAGTATGTAACATGCATCAGCACAAAAACTGTGCACCAGGAGCTTCATGGTATGAGTTTCCATGGCCCAGCAGCTCCTGTATGTGTAATGTGTAGGTGGACCACTACATTGATCCTTGCAATGTGTGTATATGTGGGAAAAGGTCAATAGAAAATTTACCACAGAGTATTTGAATTCCCATTCCCACACACTGTAGGAAATGACTGTGGGTCTCCTAAAAGCTATTGATATAAATTTCAACTTAATTTTTATTTATAGAAAGATAGGTCTTGCTTCTTTAGGTAATGCTGATAACTTGCTATCGCTAAAGAGTGTGTTTGTTAAGGCATTAGCAATATTGTTGATGATTTATTACTTCCAGGCTGGACTACTGCAATTCATTATTATCAGGATGTCCAAAAAACTCACTGAAAAGCCTTCAGCTAATCCAAAATGCTGCAGCAAGAGTCCTGACAGGGACTAGAAAGAGAGAGCAGATTTCTCCTGTTTTGGCTTCCCTTCATTGGCTTCCTGTTAAATCCTGAATTGAATTCAAAATCCTGCTCCTCACATACAAGGTCTTAAATAATCAGGCCCCATCTTATCTTAATGACCTTGTAGTACCATATCATCCTATTAGAGCACTTCGCTCTTGCTCTGCAGGCCTACTTGTTGTTCCTAGAGTATTTAAAAGTAGAATGGGAGGGAGAGCCTTCAGTTTTCAGGCCCCTCTTCTGTGGAACCAGCTTCCAGTTTGGATTTGGGAGACAGACACTATCTCTACTTTTAAGATTAGGCTTAAAACTTTGCTAAAGCATATAGTTAGGGCTGGACCAGGTGACCCTGAATCCTCCCTTAGTTATACTGCAATAGACGTAGGCTGCCGGGGGATTCCCATGATGCATTGAGTTTTTCCTTTCCAGTCACCTTTCTCACTCACTATGTATTAACAGACCTCTCTGCATCGAATCATATCTGTTATTAACCTCTGTCTCTCTTCCACAGCATGTCTTTATCCTGTCTTCCTTCTCTCACCCCAACCGGTCGCAGCAGATGGCCCCGCCCCTCTGGTTCTGCCGGAGGTTTCTTCCTGTTAAAAGGGAGTTTTTCCTTCCCACTGTCGCCAAAGTGCTTGCTCATAGGGGGTCATATGATTGTTGGGTTTTTCTCTCTATCTATGAAGCGCCGAGAGGCGACTTTTGTTGTGATTTGGCGCTATATAAATAAAATTGAATTGAATTGAACTTCACCTGTTATGGAAATTTCATAGGTACTGTAGAAGCAAATATAGAGTTTAACATAATGTATTTTCTATACTTAAGACGTGTTACTTTATCAGAATAATGAAAGTATATATTTGATTTTGCACTGTTAATGTGTTTTTTCCCCCCAGTCTCTCTTGGGCTGTTTCGTGAGATGGCTGTAAGTTTATGTAGGACTGAGTCCAGGATTTTCCTACCAGCTTTTTCTCATTAGGGTATTGTAGAAGAATTGAGCTTGGCTGCACAGAGTGGCAACAGAAGGGGGTGGGGGTACAGAAGAGAGATGAGAATGGCATGGGTAAGCTATATATTTACTCTTACACAGCAAAATCTTATTGGACACATGTACCGAGTTATTAAGCTGTCTTACTGCCGCTGCGTCTGGTCTACGTCATGACAAATGCTTTGATCTTTTTCTCCTCCACCTTTCTGCTGACTGGTGTCCACTACTTCCTTCTCCATCTTATCCTCTTCTTCAGTCATCATATATCGCCCCAGTTTTGTGAAATTTCAGCTGCCCAGCTTTCTAAAAACCTATTTTTTGACAAAATATGTGACCTGGTTCTTCAGCTTCTTTCCTCTCAGGTCTGTTGTTTCTTGCTTCTTCTTTTTTTTTTACCCATCTCTGCTCCACCTTCTTCTCATAGTTATTTTTGATAATTACACCTCCCCCCTTTCCTAGCTGTGTTTTTCTCCAGACAGATTGATAAGCTGATGAGCAGCAGGGGATGCCATGTCTGATAGAAGTGCCCTTTTTAGGTTGTGTTACTAAAAAAAGGAATCTGGTGCTGTTGACACACTCCAGACCTGAGCGCTGACCTTATCTCTGTACCAGCTCACACACATACTCATGCACACTTCAGGGATAAACACGTAAAGCGCCAAATTAGTCGACTGTCAAATCGGCCCGCCGCAAAACTGCCACTTTTGTCGATAAGTCGCACAGCCACACACCGAAGCGCGTCTCTTTTGTCACTTTCTGCACATTTTTGTCTCGCCGCTCCTCCTCCCTCCTCCGCCCTCTCTGTCTGCATCGCTATCTCAATCGCTCTATGTCAAGTCATTGGGACACTAATCAGGATTTTCCCGCAGCAGGTCTGGGGAGTCTGGTGAAGGAGCGGGAAAAAAAGAGAAAGATGTCTTATTATAGATAACAAACGAGGGATATAAATACCTCTGGGGTCAGGAAGCTTATATAAGAGTCATGATATGTCTGCTGGCCTCGTGAGATCGTGTGTGCAAGTCTGCATCTGTGCACACGGGGTGTTCACAGCTCCACCTTCAACTTTAATAAAACTTTCCCATTAATGAAAATGTAACTCATTACACAACATCATTGTACGACAGCAGATTGGCTGATAGTAACTCACTCAATTACCGTTGGGATTCTGTGCCGAAAGCCGTGTTGTTGCGTTCAGCAGATCATGCAAGTCTGGTTTGTTCCGGTTCATATAGATACATGCAGCTGAGTGGAGGCTAATGAACTTTTCATAATGGGTTGACCACGTGTGTGTGTGTTTTCAATTCTTTTGAGTAGCTGTTGTGGTTAATCCCCCTATGGTGTGTGTAATTAAAAACCTGCAGAAATAGTTTTTTCATATGAAGTGTAGTATTGACGAGCATATGTGTCGCGTGAGCTCGAGTGAGTTTTCGGTCATCGCAGTGAACCATTCCCTAAACCCCTCCCCCGAACAGCAACTGTTCAGTCATAGCTTAATAAGCTATTTGGGCGTGCTAAAACATTTTTTATTTTCAAAGCCAAACATAAGAGAACAAAACTAAAGCGAATACAGCCTCGGGTGTTGACCCAAGCCTGCAATCCCTCTAAGACTAATGAACATTACTTCTGCATGTCCTTATGGGGGTACAAACCCCCCCCCAGAAAAAACCTTAATGAAAATGCTAATCAACTCAAGTTGATGGTACTTACCTTGTGATTTCCATAAATTAGGTTTAAGTCAGGAACAGTCATTGACTAAAACAGTGACTCACCTCAACCGGTCGCAGCAGATGGCCCCGCCTCTCCCTGAGCCTGGTTCTGCAGGAGGTTTCTTCCTGTTAAAAGGGAGTTTTTTCTTCCCACTGTCACCAAAGTGCTTGCTCATAGGGGGTCATTTATTGTTGGGTTTTTTCTCTGTATGTATTATTGTAGGGTCTACCTTACAATATAAAGCACCTTGAGGCGACTGTTGTTGTGATTTGGCGCTATATAAATAAAGCTGAATTGAATTGAATTGAATTGAAGCCAAAGTTTTGGATGAAGAGTGAAGCCAGGGACAGACACTTAATCTTTTAGCATAATATCTAGCTAGCTTGGAACACTGATCCATTTCCAGAAATACTCGATTCTAGGAACAAATCTCACCACCCCACTGCTTTCTTGGTTATGCCTCCAAGCACCTATTTTTAAGGATTTTCTAAATTAACTTTAATTTAAATGGTCACTGGGACATAGAAAATGCACATATTGAATCACCTGTTAAATCTAATTAGAAAGAGACTTTGGCGTATGCTAACTGTGCCCCAGAATAAGGTTTAAGAAAGCTTTTTACACTTGGAAGTTATACTTCTAGCCCCCCTCTTTGGGGGGAAAAAGGCTGTTTTCAATTAACTCTAAAAGAATAAGATGTTGTTTTTGTCCACCTCTGCCTACCATAGATTCAAAACCTAAAAGCCTTCACTATTAAATAACATTTAAAGGTATAGTTAGAAAACAATACATTGGTAAGGTTTAAAATGAGGAGTGCTCCTCGTCCCCTCCCAGACATAATGTTATTTACTTCTATGACTCAGTAAAATTAAACATATTTAATGTTGTAACCAGTAGTGGAGCTAATATCTTAATAGCTCCATTATCTCACGTTAAATCTTGTGTTTCTGTGCACCTGCTATATTATTAGACTGTAGCTACGTCTTCTAATGTGTATTTATAGAGGCAGGAGGTCTGTACACATTAAAAACAGTAATTATAACTTATTGTGCATTTTGGGGGGTTTTCTAATCAATTTTTCTGAATTCTCCTAAATCACCGCTCCCTCACTGGTGGTTGGATCCCTGTGTGCTACTCCGATGTAATAATTCTGGAAACACACAGTTTCAGTTCAGTTCACTGAATGAGCAAATGTAGGTTGTAACTTACTGCAGACATATTTGACTGTGTTGTTGGTTATCAAATATATGGAAAAGTGTTTGCGTGTGTTTCTTTCTGTGTCCGCACCTTTCTAATATTGTAATTACTTCAACTCAGTGCGTTTTCACTGTGACCTGTTTTGCACAAGCAGTGACACTGACATGACAGTCTCTCTCTTTCCCACACACACCCATACACACACACACACAAGCGAACACCCTATCAGGCTCTCTCTCCTTGGTGCTTGGCCCAAATCACTGTGACATTTACAGTTTGCAGCCATTAGAGTTTAATGTCCCAGGGGCGACTGTGTGATGGCTGCTCCTGAATCAGATCACAGAGTTTTGTGGAAGTGCTGAGCCTCAGCACCCTTTTAAGCACTACACCTGCGCTGGGATCAGCTGAGAAGGGAATGGGATCATGTCCTATGAGCCTAGAGCTTACCAGATTTAAACGGGGTTGCAAGGTTATGTGAAACAGGTGTAATCTGTTAAACTGGAAAAGAGAAAATGTCACATTAGCTAGATAGATAGCTAGATAGATAGAGTCTGTGTGTAAGATATGGCTTTGTATGTGAAGCTAGTGACAGTAGTAGTAGTACA